>NC_051077.1:25587304-25737304 GCF_004664715.2 Peromyscus leucopus | reverse complement strand
TTAAAGGCGTATGTCTCCAATACTGGCTGTATCCCTGAACACACAGAGATCTATGGGATTAAAGGCGTGTACCACCACCGCCACGCTCTTTCTATGGCTCTAATAGCTCTGATCCCGGGCAACTTTATTTATTAACATACAATCAAAATCACATCTCAGTACAAATAGAATACCACCACAATCATATCCCTGATTCTGGGCTTGGGTGGTAGCTGGATTTGTCCACCAGGTTTCCCATCATCGATATTCACCTGGATGAGCCCTCCAGCACTGCCTCAGCTAGCTCGCCCAATGCAGCCTGCAGTGAGGAGCTGGGCAAGTTCTCCTGCTCTCAGGCCCTTGCGTCCGGCTCATTGGCACTCATCCACCAGGGCCAGCTCTACTGTTTTGCCCAGGCGAGGTACAGGGCCCGCTCTCCCGATCCCTGTAGGGAGCATGGGGAGTCGAGTTTGGCTCTCTTGCTCTCCACACCCTCAGGGCCAGCTCACCTGCATGCCAGCCAACAGGGTCAGCTCTAGTGTTGTGCTCAGACAGGCTGCAGAGCCTGCTCTGCCAGATGCTGTGGCCAGTGAGGGACGGGCAGGGCCAGCTCTCTCACGCTCATGACCCTGGGACCGGCTCTCTCTGCCTGCTGCAGGTGGCAAGGGACGAGGGGGAAGGGTGTCTGGCCCTCACCCATGCCACCATGTGGCAGATGGGTGGGAGGGAAGTCTGCTCTCATGCCCTCAAGGGATGCTGGCTCACCTGCAACCCGGCCACCAGGGTCAGCTCTACTATGCTGCCCAGGTGAGGTGCAGGGCCCGCTCTCCCACCACCACAGGTGGTGAGGGGTGAGGGTGGGGTCTTCTCTCCCTTGTGCAGATAGTTTTATAAAAAGCCAATAACCAAAAGTTAGGATTTGCGGGAGATTTTGAAATTGTTCACATAGATTTGTGGGCATCATGCACAAGAGCCATCAATCAGAAAGCCATTTACAGCTAATTTTGAAATTTAGAGGAGAGCCTTGTCTACCTTGAGTCTCCCAGGTTACCTTGGGAGAAACAAAATCTGAAGGCCTTAGTGCTGGATAACTACCATCTCCAACCCACCACCCCTCATGCACTGGTGTCCCGCTATCCTGTGCAGCATATAACAACTCCACATTACCCTTTATCAATGGTGTGTGTTTTTTCACTCTGTGAATCAACTCACTGAGGTCTGGAAAGTCAGAAATGCCTATTGGTCACAGAGTCCGGGTCCCACTCTTCTTGGTTAGTTTTTTCTTTTTTCTTTTTTCTTTTCCCCCAGCAACACCTTTGAAAGCAGGTTAGACCCATACTTTGCCCTGAAAGTGTATCGTGATAGGACTTCATGGAGTAATATTGGGCAGCAATCATGGGGAAGGCCCTGTCTGTGGTTCCGGATGGGTACAGGAGAAGTGACAGAAAGTTATCAGTTGCGCACTGAAGAAAGGCATACAAGAACCAGCACTACAAGCAGATGGCTGGTTCCCGGGTGGCCAGAGAGACCAAGAGGAGGCCCCAAAGCAGGCAAGGCACATTGGACACAAGCACCCCTATTCCCCTCATAAGTGACGCAGAGGAGGGGAACCCTGGAGGAAAGTGAGTCACACAACTAGAGAAAGGGGCCCTCCCTTTTTCCTGTTTGCCCTTTGCTGCTGCTATCTCTTACATGGTACAGAGTCTGCCTGGATTTCCACGTGAGCCGTACCTCCCACACTTTCCCTTGTCCTTCTTCTGTTTGTAGAAGAAACAAATCTCCTGAAAGCCAGGGAAGTTTGGTGTCCAGAATATACAGGACAATAGTAGTAGGCTGATTTCAGGAGCAGGCTCCAGTGGCAACCTGCTATGTGAATGTGTGTGTGTGTGTGTGTGTGTGTGTGTGTGTGTGTGTGTGTGTATTTTTACTCTTTTTTTTTTTTTTAAAGTTTTCCAGGCAGGGCTTCTCTGTATAAGAGCCCTGCTGTCCTGGAACTCTGTAGACCAGGCTGGTATCAACTCACAGAGATGAGTTGCCTGCTGCCTTTGCCTCCCAAGTGCTGGGATTAAAGGTGTGGGCCATCACCGCCCAGCTTCATATTTAACATTTTTAATCCTAGACAAATCATGTGTTTTTAAAGGTGTGTGTGTGTGTGTGTGTGTGTGTGTGTGTGTGTGTGTGTGTGTGTGTAGATAGTGTGTGGGGAGGGTTGGTGCTGAAGATAAACTCTAACCATTATATTCTGTTTTGAACTTCTAGCGTGTCTTCAAGGAATCTATAATTAGGTTTGAGTCCGCTGGTAATAACAATAGGAACATATATCACACATTTAAACAGCTGAGCACAGGGCCAGGCACTTCACATGTTATATTTAATTCCATAGGGGAAGTACCAGTGTTGTCTCTATTTTAGAAGTGAGGAAAAATGTGAGCGACCTTTGCAAACCACACAGTAGGCAACTAACCGGAGTGCCAGAATTGGAACCGGTACTCTGGCTTTATTCTATGGAGGTGCTTGTGTTCTCCAGCGTTGAAGATACTGTCAGTTGTCCCCCCATGAGAAGCGTGCTACTCATATATTAAAAAGAAGGCCGCTCTGTATCTCTTCCAAGAATACTGACATTGTCAGGCCGTGGCTGTGTCGTGTTTTCTTCCATAACAACATTCATCAGTCAGCAAAGGGAAATCTGTCTCCATGAGATGGAAATAATCAGTCCAGCTGCCCCCCCTTACCCCCTTACAGAAATCCCCGGGGACTGATTAAGTATGGCCTCACTTCCTCTCTGCCGGGGTAACTGCCAAAGGGCCTGAGATTAGTATGATTCTGTTTTCCCAAGGTCAGACTTGACCACACAGTGGTGCCTCTTCTAGACGGCGTCCAAATGATTGTTTCTTGTGCAGCGACTTTTCCTTGCTCAAATAGCTGTGATTTAGATGGGCAGGGTGGGGCAGGGAGCCCCGATTTTCCTGCTTTGGCCTTGGCCTAATAATCTCAGGGCTTATGCATCTCTGAGTAAAAGTGCCAACTTCTATCTTTAACACAGATTTAGACTGTAGAAATAATTTTGGAGAAGCCCGTGCCTTTCTTTTTTTATGTCTAAACGCTTTTTTTTTTCTTACCTCCTTGTGATGCTAAGGATTGAATGCAGGCAGTTGTGCATGCTACAAACAGAACATTATCACTGAGCTACATCTGTAGCCCATGGTTTTGCAGGGAGAGGCTCTTGTTGTACAGCCCAGGCTGGCTTTGAACATCTCGTTAACCCAGGCTAGTCTTGAACGCCCTATCCTCCTACCACAGCTTCCTGAACGACAGGCTATCATGTGTCCACCATGTACATATATAGATATTTTGAGACAGGGTCTCCCTCTGTAAATCTGGCTGTCCTGGAACTCACTCTATAGACCATTCTGGCCTCTAATTCACATAGATCCACCTGCCTCTGACTCCCAAATGCTGGGGATTAAAGCCATGTACCACTATGCCCTTCTCTAGCTAAATTTCTTAAGCTAGATTGCCGGGGCTGGCTTTTAAAGCTAGCAAGCTTATGTACTTACAAGTGTACATCAAGCATCTCTCTTCTATGTGTGCTTGCTTAATCATGCACAAGCTTTTAAAACTCAGCTAATGGGATGTTTAAAAGCACGGACCAAAATGATAGATTTTCTAAGCCAAGAATAGTAGGTAGTGCACACCTTGAATTCCACCCAGCACTCCAGAGACAGGGGCAGGCAGATCTCTTTAAATTCAAGGACAACCAGAGCTCCAGGGTGAGACCCGGTCTGGGGACTCAGGGGATGGGTGGGTGAATTTTTCTCTTCAAGTAGTAACTCCTTTAAAACAACTACTCTTGACAACTACGAGGAAACTCACGGTCACTCACTCTTAAACCTGGAGGTCCTTCTGCTTTTGTTAGTTGTCAGATGAACTGAAAGCAGTGGACTTCTGGCAAAGGAGCAAGAGAAAGGCAGACTGAGGATAGGCAGGAGCCAGCACAGGTGACCCTGGAGCCCCTCCATGCCATGAGAAGCCAGGGAAAATCTACAGCCTAAAATTGGGTGAGGACCTTATTCCGCCACCACCCACATACAGTATGTCCCAGTAGACGACAAGGAGCACTCTGAGAGCCCTAATACAGTGCCTACCTGTGCATCCTTCTAAAAAATAATTCAGGGGACTCTCCACCAAATCGCTGCTTCCCTAAGAGCCCAGGCCGTTGATCCAAACTAAAGCCATTTGTGTGAGTGGGAAGTGTAGCCCAGCTGTTGGACACAGCACTGTAAACAGCAGGTCTCTGCACAGCTGCAGGGTGATGTCACCTTTTGGGGCCGGTCCTGCCCTTTGGTTGTTGGAAGCAACAGGACTGAACCATTCGCTCCCCCATCAGATCTCCCCCCCGCTTCTCTCTCTCTTTCCGGTTCTCCCGCCCCCCCCCTCCCCATCTGTTCCCTCTTCACCAAGCTCATAGGAGCCAGCAAAGCTGCACACTGTTTGGGCTACTGGTTCTTGTGTGTTTAAACAGAGCAAACAGCCCTATCCGGTGGTTAATGGGAGAGGATTTCTGTATATCCAATCTGATTTTAAACACCGACATACTGTAACTATGTGTTCAAACTGACAGTAGTCGGATTATAAGCAGATGTGTGAAAATCTGGCAGGTGTCACATATAAAAGCCCTGTGTACCCACAGTAGATGCAGGCTCCTTTAGAGCAATGGGGTTCACCAAGACACTCGTGTGCTATGTGTGCCGAGACGCCCGTGTGCCAAGACAATTGTGTGCAAGATGCTTGTATCTGGTGTGAGTTCTTGGATGAGCTTGGTCATGTTTGCTTGTTATTTGCTGATGTATGAAATTGTAAAAACAGGACTTCCCTCACTAGAAACTGATCTCTTCATTGATTGGCTACAAAGCACTTTTATAGACCTTTTTCCATATAAAGGTCTAATGTGAGGCACACAAGGGACCTCATGGAAAGGCTTCCTTCTCATTTTTCCATGTTGGAATGTAAGTGTGAAGAGTGTGTTTTACAGTATTTAATCCCAAATGGTTTCTGTGATGACCCCTGTCATCTGGCTTCCCTCCCCCATTTTGGCTCTTCCCTCCAACATTTCTGCTTTGTGGATTGGTTTGATTCTGATTTTTGTCTGTCCATGGTTTTGTTTGTTTTGAGATAGTTTTGCTCTGTAGCCCAGGCTGGCCTCAAACTTATAGATCCCCATGCTTCAGGCTCCTGGTGCTGGGATGGCAGGCCTGCAGCACACACTGCCACAGCTGGCTCTTCTTTGGATTTTTTAGTACCCAAGGCACTGTTTAGATACAGATCATGTGGGAATATAAAGCTCTCCGTCTTCAGAGTAGAATTTTGTTAATGTTATCTGTAAGTGACTCTACTTAAAAATCCATTGTGCAAATCAAAATTGTAATGTACCACCTCACACTTGCTCACATGCATTAAGTGAATATTCTATATATTTTCTTTAAAATAAAAAAGTGAGATTAATATAACTATCATTTCCCCCATTCCCTTTCCTCTATCCAAACCTTTCTATATGCTATCTCCTTATATCATGTTTTTTTTTTTTTTTAAATATGTTTTGGTGAGGATATGGAGAAAAGAAATCTTGCCCATATATGGAAGAAGGGGGCTTACCGAGGTGGGAGATAATGCTAGCAATAATCAAAACGCATTATGTGTGTGTGTGTGTGAAATTACAGAGAGAAAAGATTTTTATCTTGGTTCACAGTTTTGAAGGTCTCAGCCCACGGATCTCTTGACTCCATTCTTTTTGGCCATCATGGCAGGGAGAACACAGGGTTGAGGAAACCGTTTGCCTCATGGCTGGGAAAACAAAGTAAAGAAGGGACAGCATCCTGATGTCCCTGGCAGGGGTGTGCCCCACTGACCTAAGGTCCACCACCTTCCAGTGACACTGCGGGCCTCTAGCACATGGGCCTTTGATGGATATTTCTTATTGGAACTACAGTGCTGATCACAGGATAAGTGATGTTGTGTCTATGCAATGGTGGGTAAATGCTGTTGTATCTATGCAGTGGTGGGTAAATGCTGTGCATTTCACACATTGAGCAAATTTAAAGGCTCGTCCCTTTTACGTCCTTTTCAGTTGCTGCTTCAAGCACCTGTGAGAAGCTAGAAAAGGCTAGGAATGACTTACAAACAGCATATGAAGGATTTGTCCAGAAACTAAACCAGCAACACCAGACAGACCGGACAGAACTGGAGAACCGGCTGAAGGAATTCTACACGGTGGAGTGTGAGAAGCTTCAGAACATCTACATCGAGGAGGCAGAAAAGTATAAAACTCAACTGCAGGAGCAGGTCTGTGCCCCACCGGGCTGCTCTGGGCATGGCTGGCTGCTTGAGTTCTACATGCTGTCTGTTTCTTAATGAGTTATCCCTTGCTTTTTAATTTAATTGGGGAAAGCTTTGGGGATTTTTATGATGAAACAGTGTTGAGTTAGAGAAGGGGGAAGTAGTCTGGCACTGTGGTACAAACCTGTAATCCCAACACTTGGAAAGCTGAAGCAGAAGGATCAAGGCCTACCTTGGCTGCAGAGAAAATTCAAAATTCAACGTGGCTAACTTAGTAAGTCCTGGCTCAAAATAAAAACTAAAAACAGGGCCAAATATGTCCTCTGTGATACCAAAGTGATGAGTTCCTGGATTCAGTCCCCAGGGTGGAAAAAAAAATGTGTGTAATCCCATCTAGCTACCTGGAGAGGTTGAGGCGATTTAGTAAGACTGTCTTAAAATAAAGAGAGGGCCAGAGCTCAGAGATGCAGCAAGAGCTTGCAAAGCATGTCCAAGGTTCTGGTCCAACCCTACTAGTACCTAAATAAAAAAAAATTAAAAAAAATAATAATTCTCTTTTGAAGAAGGGATATAAAAACCTCCAAAAACAATCCCCTTGGAAACACCTTGATGTTTACCTACTGAACCACTGGCTTGTAATTTTTTTTTAAATGCCTTTTTAATAACCCATTAGTATTAGTAAACTTTGATTTTCCCCGTTCTCTATTTGGCTTCATTTTTTATTTAGTGATATGTCTAGTTCCTACAATGCGCCAGGCGTGTGCTAGGGACTGAGATTGGAGCGGCAGGTGTGGGGCTGAGGGGAGCCCGTGAAGCACAGCTCCACTCCCTGTGATGGACTCCGCCATTACCATCAGCAAACCCGGCAGAGCTTGGACCCTCTTTGTTTCTGGGGCGGATGGAGTGGAGCTGTGGGCGGGGCGGGTCCAGAGTGGCACCCGTGTGAGACGCCCGTTAGACAGATGAAAGCACATGAATGAAATCCCTTGTGTGCGCTCCTTGATTCAGCTCGGCACTTCGGTTCTTATTGGTAAATTATCGTTCTGTTTGTTCCCCACAGTTCGACAACTTAAGCGCCGCCCATGAAACCACTAAGCTGGAGATCGAAGCGAGCCACTCAGAGAAAGTAGAATTGCTGAAGAAAACCTATGAGACCTCCATTTCAGGCAAGGGTGCCCCATGACACTTCAGTAGAGATGTCATGGGAATGCATCGTATTTACGAAAACGGAAGTGATTTGTAGCTATCCTTTGCACAGAATGCTTGGCGGGCCTCTTGGCTTCTTTGTGCACTGTTCATTGTTAGTGGGTACCCTTTCAGCTTAAGGATGCAAGTAATGGTTATACATTATACATGCCAGACCTTTAGGAAACAGGACGAACTTCCAAAGATTGCAAAGGCCGATTTGGTGCTGGTGGTCAGTGGTAGTTGCTACTTTCGGTCCTGGGAAGGTCAGGGTGTCAGTTGCTAGCATAGTGCTGTAAAGCATCCATGCCTGAGCGCTCTTGCACACCACAGCTGTGGCGCGGTCCAGGTGCCGTTTGATGGACAAGGACAAGATGTGCTGTTGTGACCCCACTGTCATCAGAAAGCTTGAAGTCAAAAGGAAGGACCAAGAAGCCTTTTTTTTTTCTTCAGTACAAAGTCAGCTGTGCAATGGGGTGTGTCCACCATGAACCAGCTGCAGCTCACAGAGTAGCGTAGCAGGGAGATGTACGGCTGTACTGGCTGTGCGACCTTTAGGGAAGCACTTCTCCAGAGATGGAGCTGTGTGGAATCAGAGATAGGATAGACGAAAGTGACTGGCTTACATGCACATTCAGTAAACATTGTTTGAATTTTAGATTTCTGTTTTCTTCTGGAAGAGCAAATTGAAAGGAAGACAGCCCCTGCCCCCCTAGACCAGAAATCAAAAACCTGTCTTTTGAGACCCTACCTTTCATTCTGAGACTTTGAAGGTTTTCTTGGCCTCTAGTAGGCATCAGAGTTTCTGGTCATTGAACCAGAAATCTCTGCCCTACCTAGTAAAGTCGTTCTGAGAAGACATTGCTTAATTTATAGAATCGCATCTTAATGAATGGAAAGGAACAAAATTTGTACATCATCAGCTTGCACAGATTTATACATCAGGTTGTGGAGTCGTAATCTCATAGGGTGATACAACCTTAACAAAACACAAAAACAAAGCCCTCTCCTTTCCAGAGATCAAGAAAAGCCATGAAATGGAAAAGAAGTCGCTTGAGAATCTACTTAATGAGAAGCAGCAGTCACTGGAGGTGAGTCCTCCTTCCTGGGGCTGTCAGATGGTGTGGACTTGGCCTCTGCGGATGGACCTTTGACCCTTTCCTGGTATCTGATGCTCCACGTGTTACTGTTTGTGTCTTAGAAACAAATCAATGATCTGAAGAGTGAAAACGACGCTTTGAATGAAAAGTTGAAGTCGGAGGAACAAAAGCGAATATCAAGAGAGAAGGCGAATTCAGTAAGTTGTGTCTTCCTCGGTTGCTACTGGATTTTCTTCTGCTCACTTGCCGTTTCAACTCAATTCTTTAGCAGCTAGAGACATAATTGTGGTTTAGAGTCTTCTTCGTGCTTGCCGTGTTTTATTTTAACTGTACAAAATGATTTTGTTCACTGATTTTTTTTTTTAAACAACTCCCCAAATTATACACAGATCCAAATCCAGAAGTCTAAGCAACTACCTACAGGAAACTGAGAAAAATCTGAAACTAGAAAAGTTTTTGTTTAAAAAAAATGCCTTACTATGATATGATTACACGACCATAAACTTTAGTATTATATTATAGCATATTTGTGACATTGTGTGTTAGTCACTGGTATCTAATTCCAGAATGTTTTTTTATTTTCCTCAAATGTATATGTGGAGATTTATCTAAGGTTCCCAAAAGCCATATTTAAAAGGACCACATGGAGTTTTATTTTTGAAGAACCTGGAATTGAAGATACATGGGTGGTCTCTGATCTGACCCTTCTGGGTCTGGGACCTCTCCTGCCCTTTACAAAGCAGATTATTTGACCCATATTTCCTCTTTTTGTGAAGTAAAGACTTTGAAGAGTGAGATAAAGTAAATCAAATCTCTGATTCTCCCTCAGGATTCCTCCGGAAGGAAGCTACTGCCCCAGGAGGTAGTTTTGATCACCTAAACCACTGAATCCTCAGAAACTTGCATTTAACATCTGGCCAGTAGGTCAGATATAGCTGATTTGTATCAAATTGCCAGGTGTTCAGTTGAATTTTCATCAGTTAAACAAGGGCTGGGGTGTGGGGTTGCCCCACTTTCATGAGTGTCCATTTGGGAGACTGTGTATGTTCTGTGGTAGTGTTATGACTGTCCGAGAGGTATGGCCAGGCCAGCATAACCATGAGGAAAGCCCAGAGACTCAGGACATTATCACTGAATAAATGCCATTTCCCAGAGCCCTGCATGTGTACTGTCTTGGCCTGTGTTTCTCCTCAGAGACTGACTTTGCTTAGAGAAAACTCCTGTTGCCTTTTCTCCCTCCAGACCCCAGTTTAGGACTGGAGAGAGGCCCATCTCTAACCAGAGCTCTGTTTTCATGTTGTAAACAATGGATTTCTTGTTTCTAATAAGAGATTTGATGCAAGCAGCATCTATCCCTATTAAATGACTAAGGAAAAAATAAAATGTATGTTGTCGATATTATGACCAAAGTCTTCTCGGTCAAAATGGTCTTAACTCTTCTTTTTTATTTCTTTGAAACTGAGTAAGCCAGGTATGGTGACTCATCCCTGTCATTCTGGCACTGGGGAGGCTGAGACAAGAGGGTGGCCACAAATTAAAGGCCAGACTGTGCTGTGTGAGTCCAGTTCAGCCTGGGCTATAGAATTAGAACCTGTCTCAAAGAAAAAAAAAAAAGACAAAAATGAAAAGAAACATACATTTAGCAGACATGGCAGTGTATACTTGTAATCCTAGCAGTGGGAAGTGGAGGCAGGAGGATTACTGTGAATACCAAGTCAGTCTAGGTTTCATAGCATGACCCTGCCTGTGTCCCAAAAAGAAAAAAAAAGGCAAAAATAAGTCACTAACTACTTGCATAAATCTAATCAGAGATTCTGTATACCAAGAGGTTGGACTGTGTAATAATATGTGAAATAAATCAGAGCCATTATCTTGGTGTGTTTTCTCCAGAAAAACCCTCAGGTCATGTATCTGGAGCAAGAACTGGAAAGCCTGAAAGCTGTGTTGGAGATCAAGAATGAGAAGCTGCATCAGCAGGACGTGAAGCTGATGAAGATGGAGAAGCTGGTAGGCCTCCTCCAGGATGGTGGATTGGCCACCTCCCATGTGGGGCGCGGGGTGTTGCCTGGGATCTAGGGACTCGGCTCACAGCTTTAGAGCTGTGCAGCTGAGCTAACTTGTACTTAACGGTATTTGGAATGCACAGAAAGTGTCAGAGTTGCCCTGTCTCTTCCAGATCTATTACAAGTTGATTAACTGCTGCCTTCTAGAACACTAATTTTTTTTTTTTAAGGAAGACATATGAAGCAGGAATTAGTTTTGGAAAAGCTATCACAAACCAGGCTCACAATTCAATAGTCTGTGAATCTTCACTGGCCTAAGGAAAATTAATTTTTTTTTAATTTTAATTTTTAGTATTTTAATGCACCACCCACCCTGGACAGGAGAGACAAGTGGACATATTAATTAATCTCATTGGCACAATATAATCTAGTAGAATGCCTTATCTTTTTAAGAATTAGAGGATGATTAAAAAAAAAAAAAAAAAAAGCTTTGTGTGTTGAAGATTTAGCCTCATCGGAAAATCGCAAGCATTGTTGAAAACCGGGATCATCAGAATTTGAACCTTCTCACCTGCATTTGAGGGCGTGCCTATGGTACTGTAGCTTGGCCAGCCTGAACACAGGGTGCGCCATTCAGGACAGGAACCACGCTGGCAGGGTGGTTACCTGCTTAAGTGCCCCTGGCTGCTGCCAACTGTCAGCCAGCATCCAGTGCTTCTCCTCTCCCCTCCACTCAGTTGTGGGCGACTTACCACTCGATGAAGAAATGTCTCATTCAATCCTAGACCAGCCTGGAGAACAGGGGACCCACTGGGCACTTTTGTCTGTTCGACTTTTTGTTTGTTCAGTGTTTGGGGACTTGGCTCAGTTTGGTGTTTTGTTTCCTAGAGATAATTAACTGGTTTTTCAAGGGAGGTAAGGCTGAAGTGAACTTAGAGGAACTCACCTCACCTTGTCAGGAAATGTGGTGGTAGCAGGGAAAGGCTTTGTTTTTTTTTTTTTTTTTAATCCACCAGGGCATTTTAATTGGCCGTAATGAAGAATGAAATTATGCCGTTTGCAGAAGTAATGGATGGAATTGGAGATGATCCTGTTAAGTGAAATAAGCCAGACCCAGAAAGACAAATACCATTTTCTCTCATATGTGGAGCCTAGATGATAAGCATGTATATACATATGGCACGAGAGCCGGGGGTCCATATTGGAAGAGCATGAGGCCTAGCAAGGGGGGACAGGAATGAGCGGTAGAGATATGGTCAAAGTACATGAACCCCGAGAAGAAAAATGCCATTATAAAGCTCATTACTGTGTACAATGAAACATGTTCCAATAATTTTTAAAGGAAATACATATGTAGTGGCCAAAGGGGTGGGTGGGTGGAAGGATCCATTTTTAGCAGTCAGAATGGATGTGCCTTAGTTAGTTTCCTTGTGTTGACTGTGCAGCAGACTTCTAAAACCTGGGACTTGGGCCCATTGCTGTGGTCAGCTTGGGGCTCAGCTGGGACTGAAGGGTCACGAGGGTCTCACTCCCACGATGATGAGTGGGTAGGCCGAGGCCGGTGGGTTCCGGGGCCCCTGGGATAGGTGGCTTCACAGGGATGACTGGGGTGTTTCTCTTTGTGGGCATGGAGACATGTGCGGCAGAACAGGTAGCAAATCTGACACAAAAGCACCATCGACAACCTTCCCATCAGTAATGTCCTGTCAACCCTAAAGTCTCGAGACAAAGGTGCGCAGGTGAGGGTCACTGCAGTTGATCTGAGTGCAGTCACAGTAAAGCACCCCGAGATTCAACGCTTCAGTCAATGACAGTGACATGAGGGCAGACCAGGCCTATAACAACAACTCAGCCACCGCTCCCTATGAATGGACCCAGAGTGTCGCCCAGCTTCAGTTCTGATATGCATGATCCGGCAGGGTTCACGATGGCTCCTCTTGCCCACCGTGAAGCATGACATCTCCTGAGCTACTAAGGAGATCTCCAAACTGACATATTTTTAACTCCA
Source organism: Peromyscus leucopus (assembly GCF_004664715.2). Classification (NCBI taxonomy): domain Eukaryota; kingdom Metazoa; phylum Chordata; class Mammalia; order Rodentia; family Cricetidae; genus Peromyscus; species Peromyscus leucopus. The sequence goes on along the minus strand of NC_051077.1, from coordinate 25,724,696 downwards.
GCCCAGTTCTAGTTTGAGAGCATACATCTATCATGTAGAGGTCAGAATGGTAGCAGCAGATACTTACAGCTGGGACTCTTCACCTCTGCCCATCACTGGAGGTACCAGAAGTACAGGAAATGGTTTTTTTTTTTTTTTTCTCTTTAAGGAATGCAAGAAACTCCTAGTTGTTAATAGGCCCAACCCAGCACACATAGCACGTCATGCCAAAGGTCACCCTGTGACACCTGCTCAGCAGGTTGGCAGCGATGACTCAGGACACCCTGTTAATAATTCGTTGCTCCATCTTCCGTTCATGCTTCTGAACTTATCAGAAGATCTCAGGTGATAAAATCCTCTGCTATAAAAGTACAAACATATCTTAATTTCTTTTGAGCCGTGATAGTTCTGTTTTATGTCCTGACCAGGAGGCATCCTAACAGCATCAGTCAGCGTCACACTGTTGTTCATATAGGAGGACAGGTTGCTATGACAATGGGTACACTCAGTGCCACTGCCACGTCGTGTGCTTAGGAGTTTCCAGGCCTTTGATGAAGTTAGAACACTTAGTGTATCAGGGTCTTTTAAAGGAACAGAGCTGATACAGTACACATTAAAGGAGAATTTGCTGGCCTGGCTTACACCGATGAGCTCAGAGTAGTCCAGCAATGGCTGCTGGAGAGCCTGAGAACCTGGGAATTATTCAACCCACAAGACTAGGTGCCTCCTCTGCAGTTCCCTCCTGGTGCCAAAGGCTGACGGGATTGATTCCTGGAGAGCCTTTGATCATCAGTCCGCACTGGATGCCTGAAGAAGCTGACTCTAATTAGAGATAGAATCAGCAGCAGCAGTAGAGTAGATAAACTCCCAGCACGAATGAGGGTCAAGCAAGAAAAAGAAAAAAAAAAAAAGAGAAAGCAGCTTATCCTTGGGTGTGAGCCACTACCAGATGGTGCCACTGCCCACATTTAGGCAATCAAGCCAATACTCCAGAGGCATGCCCACAGGTGAGCCTGATGAAGACGGCATTCATCGAGGCTTTCTTCCCAGATAATTCTAGGTGGTGTCAAGTGGGCAAACTAACCAACGCACTTAGCATGAGGACACTGCCTAAGAAAGCAAGCTTTGAGAGCTGGTTCTGCCAGCAGTTTGCTCTATGACAGCAAAGGTTGAGTTTTTACCTCTATAAAACAAAGCATTGGTAGAGTATTTTAAAGCCAGTTGCCACTGTTTTTAATTCCAAGCTATCCCAGTTTGTGGTTTTATCTTGAATGCTTTATTCTAATTGTTTCAAGGTGTTTCCTCTCCCTCTACCCCACCCCCTTTTTTGCTCTGTAAATGTTTTTCTAGAAAGTTATTTCATCTGACTGGCTTATCCTGAATGTTTTCTGGGCTTGAGGATGTCTTAAAAACAAGAATTCCACCTAGACACTGTAATCCAAGCCAATGAGCCATAGTAGGCTGCCAGAGCAGGGACTTGGGGTTAAATTTGGCCCCAAGTTTATTTTGAGCTGTGATGTCACCTCCCAAACAAGTAATAAACCATACTTTAGTACAGTGAGTGGGGATTTAATTAGCTGGCCACTATGTTCAGTGATTAAATGCCTTTGTGGGTCTTACCCTTTAATCTCTCAACTGATCAGTTTGTGAGAGTGAAGGTTGGGAGACCAGCAGGACCTCAACCCGCGCAAGGAGGTCATTATTTCTTCTGATGTGCTACAGAGCCTTGCTGCACGGCCTCTTCACATGTCAGCACACTACTACGGTTCCCCTCACTCAGTCTTTTGACGGCATCCTGGATCAGGAATATGCCTTAGGAAGTGAGGGAATTTATTTATTCATTTGTTTATGACTCTAACCTTTGTTTACCTCAAGGTGGACAACAACACGGCATTGGTTGACAAACTGAAGCGATTCCAGCAAGAAAACGAGGAATTAAAAGCTCGAATGGACAAACACATGGCAATCTCGAGGTAAAACTACAAGAGTCTGTCTTCCCTTCTTTCATGCTCGAACATCGGCTGCTCCCGTCTGGACACGCTCTACTGGATACCTTCCAGGCATCGAGTGAAGCAGATAGAGAGGCACTGGTTTCCCTCTGAAAGTAGCAGTTTAGGCTTCTACCAAAGTGGCCTAGACGGTCTCCCCGACCTAGAGCTCACAAACCTGTAGTGATGGCTTTCAGAGAGAGAGAGAGAGAGATCACAAATGTGAATAGAAAATAGCCCTTGCATTAAGACAGGAATGAAATAAGCCATAGCCTTGTGCAAGTGCCCCACTGCTTCCTGGGAAATTGCTCAAAAGCTAGAGCTGCCAATTATTACTAATAGGATTATTTATTTGGGTCAGGCTTATGCTTCTGGTATTTGGGAGTTTTATTTTCCTTTTAGTAGTGCATAGACCTGAGCCAGGGACCTCTCACATGTTAGACAGGCCCTCTACCACCCACCTATTTGCTTCCCTGCAGTATTTGGGTTTCTTGGCTTTAAAGAAACCTATGACCCCGGGCTAGATCCTACTCTCCCAGAGTAGGTTTCTTGCACCTTCATGTTTAAACTGGAAGAGTTTTTTTGACTTGGGTTCCACATGGTCTTTGGGTTTTTATTTTCAAGGCAACTTTCCACGGAGCAGGCCGCCCTGCAGGAGTCCCTGGAGAAGGAGTCAAAGGTCAACAAGAGACTCTCCATGGAGAATGAGGAGCTGCTGTGGAAGCTGCACAATGGGGACCTGTGCAGCCCCAAGCGATCTCCCACGTCCTCGGCCATCCCTTTCCAGTCCCCCAGGAATTCCGGGTCCTTCTCCAGCCCCAGCATCTCACCCAGATGACGCTTCCTGAACTCGGGAGAGTCTCCGAAGGCACCGAGCGAGGTGTGTGGTTCTGCAGGACGGACCCTCTCGTGGGAAGAAGAGCTGAATTCGCTTTCTGGAATTTCCACAGGAGAACTGGAAAGCAGCCACCACCCTATCGGCTACTTACGAGTCGGACGCTCCGGAGGATGACTTTTTAACTTGGTCCAAAAGCCTCCTCCAAAAATAGATTTTTTTTTTTTTGAATTGATATGGACGTAGTTGCACAAAGCACTTAAGGACGAGGGAACCTTGTTCTTTTGCCTTCCTTCACCTAAGCATAAGGGGAAACTCTCAGGGGCCTATTAAGAAAAAAGATTTATAACCTTTATAATATTCTTCACCAGAGACACCTTCTTGTGATTTTTTTTTTTCCCAGTCTGACTGTGGGCGGAGGTATGTGTGATGGAAATGGGTGTGCTGGTGTGTCACGTGACTGTCACAGTCCTCTCTGCTGTGTATTAAAAGTCAACGGCTGACTATGGCTGGTCCTGTATTAATCAAGTTGTGGTCGGTGTACATGTGTCAACAAAAGCCATAGGAGAGAAAGCAGTGGTTGCTTGTGTGACTACCAAGTCCTCAGCACTGGGGACACGGCAGGGCTTGGGTATGACAGGAAGAGCCTTTTGGTTTGTTGATGTCTGTACATTTCTGTTAGCTTTTCAGTGTTCAGTTTTGTCAGTTGAAACCAGTTTGATTTTTTTTTTTCCTGTAGATTTTTTATGAGCCTAACTCCTATGCTCCGATCCATTTTCTCAGGCTACGAGCTAATTTTTCTAAACACACATCTGTATAAAGAAGAAGAGGGCAGTACCCATGGTGGTTGCTGCCTTATTTTCACCTTGAATCTAAGCTATCTTCAGAGGTCAACCTTCGTCTTCTCTCCCCATTGTCTGCACCTACCTTTCCTTGCTCCACCTAGGGCCACAGAGGCAAGCCTTCTACCTCTTAGTCCCCCAATACAGAGTGCTGTTCCGGAGCCAGCTTATCTTTGAGGTGCTGATCCAATAAGCTACCATCCGGATCGGAGAGTACAAATTTTGGAAATCCTTAGGGAAGTCAGTAAAGATGGCCTTCAGCATGTACTGATGGCCAGAAGCACCTTGTGAAACCAACACTTCCTGTTGAATAGATCAAGAGCCCGAGTGGTTGATGCTGACTTGAGGGCCCCTTTGGGCAGTCCTCCCGTCACTGGAATGTAACAGAAAGGTCGTCCAAAGAGTGAGAAATGTGGCTTATGCAACTCCTTCACAGTGCATTTGAATTTCTTCCCAAAATTTCATTTACCCCCTCCCCAGACTAAGACGTGGTGAAAGGTAGAAGGATCGCTGTGGCTGCTCACCTCCACTTCCCAGCTTTTGTCAGCATTGTGATGTCAGTCAGTATTTACTAACCCGTGTTCAGTGGCGGATCTAATAACCCTAGAGTTAGGACAGATTCAGAATACTAGAGGTGGATATTAGAGTCATCATGGGCCTGTACACTGCGTAGCTCATGGATATTCATGCCGCATGCTTTCTATTAGTGGTTGTGTTCAATGAAGTCTCTAATCGCCAATAGTTTATGATGTATGTAACCTTCCATGTTTGCTTCTGATAAATAGAATGTAGCTTCACTGCCACCTCCTGGAATATCTCTGCACCCAGTCCCAAGTTGTGCCCAATGACATTAGCCAAAGTTGGGTTTATCATTTATGCTGTAGTTACAGTCAAAGTTCATGCGATTCCCTGTCCTCCTCCATACCATTTAGGTGTCTGGAAAGTCAATCTTACAGCAGTTAAAATACCTTTCAGAGGTTAGAAGACAAGAGAGAAGATAGGAAACAAAAGAGAGAGCTTTTACATTTTGTTTTTAAACAATGTTTTTCGTAGGACACAAAACTTGACACATCGTAAAAAAAATGTGGATGTGTGAAAATCTGTAGTTTATAGTGATGGAAAGTGTATTTTACTTTGATCAAATAAATAATGCTGAAATATTCAATATGAGAATGGCAGCCTCTGGCATACTTCACTCTTGAAAGCATTAGGCTATGTTCTATACACCCTTCTCAACTCTCATTAGTTAAGACAGTTCCCCATGCTATTTTACAGAACTCCCAACCCTGTAAAATTGTTGTGGGCTGAAATGGATTTGCAGAACTTGAGTTCAAGATTAAGCTTTTCCAAATTCGAATACTGAATTTTGGCTAGTTTAAATAATTTCTACTGTATGGCAAAAGAAAATTGGAACAGCTGTGGTCTTAAGTACTTCTGAAGACAGGTCTAGCTAAAGTTGAATCTTTCTTAACCTGTTCATCTATGTTATGTGAAAGACTGAATTGTTTAAGGAATTTAAAAATTAGTACTTTCGGTGTGGCAATTTAATGTAAAAATGTGATTTTTGATACCTTTATAAATTAACTCATTAGCTTTGATAAAGTGACATATCTAAGCATTTGAATCTCGAGTTGTTGCTTGTGAGTAAGCAGTTGAACTTGGTTCAAACAGAATACGAGGTACTAACACAAAAATTGCTGTGAGGTCCTTCTGGATGCACAACAGACAACTCATCTCATTTTTTTTTTTTTTATAAAATCTTGCTCATTTAATAGAAATGATTGTACAAAGTTTTTGACATGTTTTCTTGGTATAAAAATTAGAAACATGGCTGTAAGTAATCAAAATACAAAGTTAACACTTCTATTAATAGACTGACTTCCTTTTAATTTGGATGTCTGACCCACAGGCTGGCCCTTGGTGTTGGCCTCCCACAAAGCACTCATCTCAAATGTTGTGTAGACAGATGGCTTCCCCATCGGTTCATTATACTTCTCTTTCCAAGTCAGGAAAACTCAACAGTGGTAGCTACTGTAGTCTGCCCTCGGAGATTCTGAGCCGTGCATATGTAATAGCCTGCATCAATGGTCTCAAAGTCTTCAATGGTAATGACACTCTGGGAGATTCTTGTGGTGTGGCCCAGGCCTCTGTGGATCAGTCTCCAGGTGTCTTGAATGGTCACAGGCCTTTCGTCCTGTTTAAAGATGGCACACAGACTGAAGCCAGAGGGACAAACTGCTTTACTCCCTCCCATCCACCCGACCCATTCTCGAATACAAAGCACATGCTCACTGAAGACCAGTTTGTATGCTGAGCTTATAGGCTTTTTCTTTTTTTTTTTTTAACTGTATACTCATTCAAGGCTGCATTTTTTTTTCTCCAAGTGGGGTCTTGAATTTCAGGATGCTGTTCTGTGGTTTCTTTCTGCTCTTTAGAGATGTAGAATGGATTATTTGGGGCCTCTAAGGGGAACTGGTCTTAAGTATAAATAGGCAGAATTTTTTCCATTGTATCATCACATTGCCAACTTTCACTGCCAAGTGTTCTAAGGTCAAAAGCCCAAAAGCACTGTCTGGGCAGGTACAGAAGAACTCCCTGTGCCTCTGATTTGGGACAGGCAGGAATGCGATTAGGCTAGTGTTCCTTGAGACTACAGAGGGAGGCAAGCTGTACCAAGGAAAGGTAAGATCATGCTCTGGACAACAATGCATGCCTATTCTAGATGAGTGTCACCTTTAAGATCCGTTTCAGGCAGCTACAGTGATAAGAACAGTGTTTTCTAAATTCACTCAATAAAGGTAATCATAATATTACCAACTTAACAGTTTTTCTCATAAAAATAACAGCAACATAAAAGGTCATTCTATTGAAAAGCAAGAATGTTTTTTAAATACATTGTCACACTTAGACAAACAACCTAGCATCAGATTGTAGTCTCTGGGGACCATTATTTTCCACTCCTCACAGGCTTAGCGCAGAGCATTGGCTACCTAGTGTATCTTGGGAGACGACATCTCTGGCAACAAAGTTGGTAGCGACTTTCTCAGTGAGCCAAACCTGCACCGAGGCTGAGGACACCGCTGCCGACGTTCTTTTTTAGAAGTCTATTTTTAAGTGGTGCTGACCTCACGGCACCTTGTGAATGGGGCCTATGTTGATATGCCCACTTGAAAGACTGTCTGCTGGCAGATTTCACAGGCCTTGTGTGAGGATTCATGGCCTGCTGTTACTTCCCTTTTCCCACCCACAGCTCTGAAGCTTCATGTAGTGTGAAGGATCCCTGGAGGGGGTTAGAGTGGCCCGTAGTGGACCTAGAAGATGAGAGTGTGAAGTTCAGAAGTGTCTGTTCCCTTTCCTGCTCCTGAGTCGGAGCAGTGAAAAATCACACATCAAAAGGCATCTTGAATGAAATAGAGTCATCCCCTTTCTTTTTTTCTGGAAAACAGTATATTTTGAAGCAGACCGGAGCATCTTAGGCAAACATTCCCTGGCTCCCACCTAGTCCTAAACCTTGCACTTAAAGCACGGTCGGTCTCTGAGTGATGAAAAACTACAGATGCTGGCTGAGGCTGGGGCGTGGCACTTACCTTCTGCCCGGGAAAGATCCACCTGAATTCGACCTCAACATCAGGCTCCCCCAGGACAGTGCAGAGCACACTGATGTCATCCCCACCATTCACTTTGTTGGAGGAGGCCAAGATGGTGGTGGATGGAGGACCACTAGGAACTGCAAGCAAAGCAGGAAGAAAGAATCACACTGATCCCATAACTCTGATGTTCAAGAAAAGCATGCACTCTCTTTGAAGAGAGGAAACCTGCCTTTTCTATGGCTTCAGAGAGCCAACACTAGCATACACCCCCTAAGAGTGCTTTAGAAGCTGCCTCTGCCTCTCTCTACCTTGGTAGTCCAGAAGAGGGGTAGTCATTCAGAATCCAAGCTCCCCACCCCCATGCTTGTGGCTGGGGAAGGAGCTAACAAGTTGATCCAGGTCATGTGAAAGATATAAAGGGTGAGGAACGATACTTGTGGAAAGGGTAAGTGAAGGCAGCCTGGCTGGGTGGAGGTGGGCACACAGGTATGTGACACCCATCCTCTGAGGAGTCCCAAATATCCCAGTGAGAAGTATTTGCAGGATAACACAGGTGCTGCCTGTGTTGGCTGGATCCTTATAACATCTCAGAAACTTTTCATTGTTTTGGTGGCCACTCAAGGAGTAATTTTCATGGCAGCCTTAAGCAAGGAGATATGCTAGGAACTAGGACCACGGGAGCAAACCAGACAGATGGACTGAGCTCTTAGAGCCTACACCCCAGCAGAGTACGCAGACACGAGGTGGGCAACTGTAATGGTTCATTGAAAAGAGTAGCCCAGAGTGAGCTGCAAGCTAGCCTAGACGGAGGCAGGCAGGCGGTGGAACTTAAGTCCCAGCACCGAGCTTAAAAGACACAGGAAGGTTCCTGAGCAGTCTGTGAGGTAAGATGAGGTGGGCCAGAGCTGTGAAGTCAGCCATGCGAGGCCCATCAGGACTTTGTGTCTCTATAGGTAAGAACTTGCTAAATGTATGGATTGAAACTGTAGCTAGCAACCATACAGAAAACGACTGGAAAACGAGGTGGGCATATGGGAGAAAGGTATTCTTCTTACTGGCCAGAGATGATAGTTTGAGTCATTGGATCAGGGATAAAAACAGGAAGATCTGAAAGGGCCGCAATGAAGGGCAGGAGGAGGACAGGCTAGACTTCTGTTGTGACCATTCACGCTAGGTGAATGAACAACTCTCCTTGAGGTGGAGGGCACAGGTGAACCATGCCTACAGGGTCATGTTGAGCCCACTGATGGCCATGGATTGGCATGGTGAGGGTCCTCTGCATCATCTGAGTACAGATGCTACTTGGACACATGGTTCTTACCTCCTAGACCTGGAGCACACATGCACATTTAGGAAATAAATTATTAGTGCACAGCTATGGGTCGAGATGAGCAGTCCACCAAGAGATCCAAGAAAGGAGGTCACCTTAGATACTCCCATGCTGTGAGATGTCTTTCTGTGTGCTGTGAATGTGTTGCTCTGATTGGTTGATAAATAAAGCTGCATTGGCCTATGGCAGGGCAGGTTAAGGCTAGGTGGTACATTTGAACTGAAGACAAGGTGAAGGGTGGAGGCTGGGCAGGTGTTGGGGGGGACACCAGGATGTCCAAGGAGCAACAAGATGCCCGCAAACCAGCAATGCTATGGCCACATGGCGACATATAGTTTAATAGAAATTGGTTAAGTAATATAAGCCTCTATCAGAAGAATTACAGTCCAAGAGGAATCACCCCCTTTCCTCCATTTTGGGGAACAGAGTGAGGCACTCTCTACAGGAAGTCATGGAAGGGCGGTGTTATATGGCTGTGTATAATGAAGAGATCTGCTCATTAGCCCATCCCTGTGCCATCAGAAAAGCCTTGGAACAGGTGTGAGAATGGTAGGCTGAAGGAGGAGAGCCTGTGTTGGGAGCTGGGGATGAGACCTTATAATCCCTACATCGCACCAGTTGTGGCTGTCTACGTGTTCACGATGCGACTGATGGAGTGGAATGGAGGTGTCTAGTGAACAGGCCAAAGACTTCAGGTAGACACTGATGTCACCCTGAAAATGCAATGGCCAGAAAAATGTTAAAGGAATGGCAGGGAGCAGAAGGGAAGGAGAAAGCCAGTGGAACCAGAGCCAGCACAGTGGAGGAACAGAGGTCCCTCAGAGAGTGACGAAACAAGGGACAGAAGTAGAATTGGGCACAAACAGGATGCCATCCTCAAGGTGGGAAGTGGATGATGATGCTAGGAGATACTTGGTTAAGACAGAAAAGTTGATGAGTCCTAAGGGGAGACTGTGATACAAGGGACTTGACAATCAAATACAGAGGTGGGAAGGATCTGGAGTGGGGGACAGAGGGGATGGGTCAAGGGAGCTGAATGCTCTAGAAATGCCATAGAGAATCCTGTAGAACACCATCCTGTGTCTTTGTATTTTCCTCCCAACCAGCAGGCAGCACCGATCTCGGTCGGAGGAAGAAGGCAGACTGACTTACCCTCTACGTAGAGCAGCTGATACTTGACAGAGATCTGAGACTGGCCCCCAGCTTCGGCTTTGCAGTAGACTACACCCTGGTGGTCAGAATGAGGCTGCAGGTAGACAAAGCCTCTCTTCAGGTCATAGATAATGTCTGTCCCATTGGTGGGTATTTCTTTGGCGGGAAACTCTCTGTGGAGCGTGACTTTGGCTGACACCACTGTCACTCGACAAGGAACCACGGCCTGTCTGTCCGGGTTCAGGTAGACAACATCAAAGTAACTGGGAGAAGGTACAAACAGCTCTCCTTTCTCTGCAGAGAAGACACGGGCTTAATGACTCAAAAGGAATGCAGTGAGGTTGCCTCAAAGACTCTTAAAACCGCACAAAGATGTAACGACCCTGACAATGTACTCAGCACACTGGGTCTCTAAGAGAAGGCTGGGTTTGAATGCGGGGGGGATTGTTTGCATCCTGCTATAATTTAGATGTTGACTGTCCCCTAGAGGTCCTTGAGCTATTGGAAGTTCCTGGGGGGCTTTAGGTCAGTAGAGATGTGCTCTTGAAGATATTTGTAAGACATCAACCTTTGCTCTCTACCTGATTCCTGATGATGAAACCTGCCTCAACACAGGATCGAAGACATGAGGTCAATTGACCATGGACATGAACCTCCAAAACTTTCTCTTAATTATCTTAGGTATTTTATCATAGTGTTGGAAGGATAACTTTATCTACTGTCCCTATGTCCTCAGAGGAAACAACAACAAAAAAGATGTCATTTCAGCTCACATCAGAACCATGGATCGTGCCAGTGATGCAAGAAAGGAGACCGATTTCCTTAAGTAAAAATAAAAAATTTTTTTAAAAAGATTTTACTTTCATTATTTCTGTAGATGTGTGTGTGGATTACATGTGCGTGAGTGCTTGTGGAGGCCAGAAGAAAATGTTGGATCCCCCTGGAGCTGTAGTCTCTCCAGCAGTTGTGGGCCCCCTTATATGGGTACTTCATCTAAACTCAAATCCTATGAAAGAACAGCAAGTGATCTTAATGGCTGAGCCATCTTTCTAGCCCCAGGAGAAACATTCATAAGACCTTGAAACACTCTGTGCTTCTGTATGGAAAATGAGCCTCATCGCCGAGGGCTTCTGTTCAGGGGGCATTCTTATACTGGGGAGGTCCTCTGAAAGGACCAAATAACAATATCACTCCTGGGGAGGTCCTCAGGGTCCTCACACCCAACACAGAAGATAGAATGTATGCCAAGGCTAATGGAGAGGGCTGGGTTAGGGACAGAGGGAAACCTGCTGGTTTCAGGGATGGCTTCTACTTGGCTACCATGTAGCTGGCGACTTCCACCCAGTATTATACACACACACACCCTCTGCAATGCCACCTGTCAGATGCTTTAAACCCTAGATGACATTTCCATCTCACAGAAAGTAGACAGGTGAGAACTGGCTGAGTCACAACATCCCTAGGACAGGGAAAGGATTTGGGTGGGGCTTTTGCGGCACATGTGTATGTTGTTTGTTTGATTTGGCTTGACACATTAAATCCTTTGTTTTCTGGATTGCTCTGTAGAGGGATATTATAGTAATTGCTGGGAGAACTCTCTGGGGCTAATCACATAACACTTGTTAAATTGTTTCCTGTGTTTCCCATGCAATGTTCTGAAGCAGGCAAATATTCTTGGCTTTCTCTTTCACTAGCCTTCTGTCACCATTGTATGATAATTTAGATTCCTGGAAACAGTAAGGTATTCAGGGGCAGGAGTTCTTTGATTCCAAGGACCAAGTTCAGGAACATGGAAGTGTTTCTCTGGGAAAGACTGTGTCATAGCCCAAAAGGTCTCCATTACTGCTAGGCTCTACACTAACCAGACTGGGTGATTTTGTTACTTTGTTAACTGACTTTCAGACTTAGGCCAGGGGTACCTTTCTAACATGTGTCCAATATCCCTGTTCAGACACAAAGTCTACATAGCATTGGGCGAGTTAATTAATCCAGTTGTGCTTTAAACACCTCCCCTCTTTGTAAAGAGCAGATAATAAAGACATCTTTTGAGTGTTTGAGAGTGTGCCTCAGTGGTAGGACATTTGCCTGGGATGTTAGAAGGCCTACATTCAGTCTCCACAGCTGCCAGAAAATAAAGGTTTTGTTTTGTTTTGCTTTTTGTTTTTTGGAGACAGGGTTTCTCTGTGTAGCTTTGCGCCTTTCCTGGAACTCACTTGGTAGTCCAGGCTGGCCTCAAACTCACAGAGATCCGCCTGCCTCTGCCTCCGGAGTGCTGGGATTAAAGGCGTGCGCCACCACCGCCCGGCGATTTTTTTTTTTTTTTTTTACATTAACAGAATGTTATAACTATAAGATTGTGGAGGCAACTCGTGTTGTGAGGTTTTACTGAGTGAATTATCTGCTCCACTTAGTAAAGCCAGCAGGACCAGTGAACAACTGGAATTTCGGAATGCAAAAAATAGTCATATGTCTTGTTATAAATACATACTTTGCAATAAATGAATCCACCAGTTGCTTTAAAAATATTTGCAAAGTAGGGTATGGCTCAATGCTGAAGATGTGAAAGACCCTAGCTTCAGTACTCAATATCATGTGTAAGCACACACACACACACACACACACACACACACACACACAGCAGTAGCTTCCATCTGTAAAAAGAAATGTGTTGCGTTCCTTTAAAAATTATACGAGTACATTCCCCTACAAATATGCTTGTATCTACTTATGTGCCATATTACTTTAAAAACTAAACACATGGGTTTTTATATTTTTAAAAGTCAAAGCTAATAGCCTATAAACTAAAATACAAATTACAGCACACTCAGGATCTAGTAAAGTACTTATTAATGTGGTCTCCACATATGAAAATCATTGCCCAAGTATTTCCCGTGGAGAAAGCCCTCCCACTGGTACAGCGTTCCCCTTGATCTGTCTGGGTGGTGGTTACATATGTCTGCTCCTTTGAGGACAGTTTGTTGAGCTGTCTACTTAGAATCTGAATTCTTTATGTCTGTTAAACTTCAATGTTGAGGAGAGGGGAAGAGAGAACAGGAACCCACCTCCTGGATAAGAGGAAATCAATGTGGCAGTTACTCAAACATTACACAGATTAACAACAGGCAGCACCCTGAAAAAAATATTCAGTGTTTGCCATCAAACTCCAGGGAACACACAAACATAGCAAATGGCAGATGCTTCTCCATGTGGGGAGCTGAGAAGCATATGTTCTGAGAGAATCGTGTGCCAGCAGCAGGAACCACAGCTTCTGTGGCAGCCCATCTTGGTTTTCCAAAGCCACCCACACTTCAAAAGACAAAGTGCCAAACCCTGTACTGAAAGGCTTCCTGGACTTTGGGTGTGTTGAATAAAAGAACAACAAAATATCACCTCCCTCCTCCTCATCCTCCTTCCCTCCCTTTTAATTCCCCCCTCCCCTTCGACAGGTTCTTTTGTAAGCCCAGGCTCGTCCTTGAACTCGCTATGTAGCTAAGGATGATGCTGAACCTTTGATCCTTCCACTTTTTCCTCCTGCGTACTGGGATGAAAGGCATGCACCACCACACCTGATTGTATATTGTGCTGGGCTAGAACCCAGACCTGCGTGCATGCTAGGCAAACACTCTATCCACTGAGATATATCCCCAGTCCTGACTTAAGTTTGCTCAGAGTTGAAGCTGACATGGTTATCTTTGTTTTGGTTCACAAGAGGACTTCAGGAAGTAAAGAGGATCCACTTACAAAACTCCAAAGAGCACTCTTAAACCCTAACCTATCAACCCATAACAGCTCCAGTGAAGTCTTCAAACCAAAACCTAATACTTTGGGAAGACACAGTAGTGCTAATCTTGGCAAAGAATGTTCATCTGCAATTTCAACATGTAATCCACCCTTACGTAGAATAATGAGCTGTTAGTCATCTTAATTGTTTGCCTTTTTCACACTTTGACACATGGCATAATACAAAGACCACACAGATGAGTCTGTGTAGCATATCCCCAAATGAAAATTTTACAGAACTTCCCATGAACACCCATTAGAAATTCTCTGACAGAGGACCCTAGCTAGCAGAGTTGTAACTATCCATCCATCCATCTATTATTTTGTCCTAGGAAGGGCTGAAGGATTGTGGGTCAGAAAAATGAGTTTGACTCCTTAATATGCTACCACAAGCCCCAGAACACTGGAATAGTCATTTTGCCCTTTTAAGTCTTTGTATCCATATTGTTTTTAAAACAAACATAATAAAATAGCTTTAATTCTTCTCCTTGGGATGTCATAGGAAATGAGATACCTGAACTGGAGGATTGGCCCTGCTAATGTATCTTGTTGCCATGGAAGAGCTATTTGAGCAGGAAGGGTAAAATATATGAGCTGTTGCTAATGCATTTATTAATGGACAGGATATAAGATCACTGGGTCATAGGCATAATTCAGTACAGACCTGCAAGGCAGATTGACTCGGGACTCAGGCAAATCTCATGAGAGCTCCTTTTCTACTCAGACACTTAAAAAGGGGCTCTGACTCTCCTGAGATGTGCTGTACGATAATAGCACCCGTAAATAGTTTGCAAGATTCCTAAACGTTGTTCAAAAGTGACCTTTGAACCTTGCGGAAGAACCTCAACCCCCGATGTTGGAGCTCCCTGAGGTCTGAGGTGGAAGGAGGCTGGGTGCTAGTCTGCAACCAAATCACAGGCTTTGCCTTGCCGGTGCACTCCTGGCACCACATGGGAGGAGAGGCTCCCCCGTGTGACCCACAGGTGTCCTGGCTCCCCTCTTAGTCCCAGATGATGAGACAGAAACTACAAGGATTAGAAACTTCAGGAACCCTACTCTGGAGTCTCAGCTCCTGGAACCCGTAAGAACAAATATGAGGTGACCTTAGCAACAACATTTCACACTGTTGCTATGGAGGTTCCAGAAGGAGCTGATCTCAGTAAGTATAGCAATGAGCAGCCAACAGTGGCACCATGGGATGGGACTCCGTGATGGTGGAGACATTCCTTCCTATGCAGTCCACTAGGAGAACATTTCAATTCCAATGTCACAACTGAGCAGTCCAACTGAGGCAGGTGTGACTGGAGAGATGAGTTTTAAGTTGCATTTAATTTTAATATGCCATTATATTTAAGTTGCTACATGTGTCAAGTGACTGCCCTTCTGGGCAGTGTAGGCATTGACCCTGTATCAGACAGTTCTGCCTGCTATGGGACTTTAAGGACTTTCTTAATCTCTCAAAACCTCCTTTCATGTCTAGAAAAGGGACTCTGGAAATTATATATATATACACATCACCTTCAAAGACTGGCATAATACTTGTACTTGGCCCTGTGCCTGAACAATGAAGACTTTTTTTTTTTGAATAGTTTACTAGATATTCTGCTTACAGTGGGAACCCCAGTTTGGAGGCAACATGGGCAGTTCAAGGAGTTCTGTTGTGCACCAAACGTGTACCTGTGAAGAGGATGTAGGTGGAGCCTGTCCTGGACTCGTCTCTTCTGCAGATGTAGCCGTTACACAGCTGCCCCCAGCAGCTGAATTCACCGGTGTCGGCGGAGGTGGCGTTGAGCAGAGTCAGTTGCCCATAGCGCTCATTCTGCTTCACACTGTAATTTAAAGAGAGGCAGGGCATCAGGGCCGCTCAGAGCCCAGTCAGGGGCCCACCGGTCATGGATTTCCGCTTTGTTGCTTCCAGATGTCAATACCTCAGTGACCTGATGTGGCCTCTCAGATGGCAAAATAATTAGAATATGTTTGCTGGGTGGAGGGAATAGTGGGGGAGGGGGGGGAAGGGGTGGGAGGGAGGAAGAAAAGCTTTTCCTAAAAGGAAATAATAAATGATAATTACACGTTTTTTCATCAGATGAAATTCTCTTTGGCCTCAGAGCTGGGGTTTCCTGAAATAAGATCATTGGGGAACCTGAGCAGCAATTCAGCCAAAAAAGCCTGGGACTGGTACTTGCTTTTTAAAAAGAAACAGGCTGAAAATACAACAACGTGAATCGAGAGCACACAGCATTAGCCCAAACCCTAAATCTCTTTCAGCAGTAAAGCATAAGCTTAGAATCTTAGCGATATTACATGATTACATGCAAAATAAAACCTGTTTTCTCTGCTGCGATGTGAGCTCTAGGTGGGGACACACCTCTGAAGAAGTCTTCAGGTCTCTTGGGCTTTTCTGGCCTTTACTCAGGCCTTGTCCTACCATTTCCGTTTTTATTTTACTCTCCTGCTTTTATCTAGCTGACTGATAAGAAGTTCTGAAAATCCCCACTTTCTTCCGGAAATACAGACATTATTACTAAACAGTAACATCTGAACAGTAACGTCAGCCAATTGTCCTGATAGCTACACCGTGACAGAATTCCAGAAGCATCATCCTCATAACGGATGCTCCCCCTGTGGCTTAGGAGGCTCAGCGTGCGATGGCCAAAATAAATGGTTTTAATCCAAGTACTCATCTCAGATCTCCAAATGCTTTACTCCTCTGGGATCCACATAGCTTTCTGATGGAGTAGGGGGCCTCCTGTGTCATCTGGAACAGTATCAGTATGAGCACAACTCTAAATTTAGCACATACAAATCACCTGGGGGTTGGGTCCTGAACATGGCCCTGCTCTAGCTCCCCGCTGCATGGCCTATTGCACCCACCAGGCCTGTGAAGAGGGGGCTGTTGACTCCTACTCCATCACCTCTCTCCTTTAAACTGGACGGAAATCTCCCCTCCCTCAGGAAGCTTCTCATTACAACAGCCTCTCAGGAACTCCCCCACTTTCTCCTAATGAAGTCCTTGGCCCCCTTGTTTTTCTGCCCCTCTGATGCTCCTGGCTTCCTGTTATGACATTGGATGCTGACAAGGACAGACGCGGTGCTGTATTTGTTTCATAGTCCCTAAGACAGAGAGGAAAAGAAAAAATCTGTGCGCAGTACACAGTGTGGATTCTTGAGATACAAGTGAATCGAAACGGGCACAGCATGCAGCATTGGCAATGGAGAGATCTGGAAATATCAGGCAGCCGGCTCCCTATTTTGCAGACAGTTTAGATCTGGAATGTCCACAGAGTCCCACGTATTATAGGCTTAGCCCCCAGCTCATGAGATTTATAGGGAATGATGGAACCCCTAAGCAGCAAGATCTAGCGGGGTTCTCCTTTCTGGTCACTGGTGCCGGAGAAGAGTGAGGCTTTTACCCTTTCTTCCGTCGATTTTATGGCTTCCTAGACACGGGTGGGGGGGGGCTTTGCCCGGCTGTGTATTGCCACTGTCTTGTATAACTATGAGTGCTGGGATGTGCCACCGCGAGACCAGAGCGATGGGGTCCAACAACCGTGAGCTCAAAGTTAAAAAACTGCGAGCCAAAATAATAACCCTTTCTCTTTGGTATTGTCAGAGTAACAAACTCAACGGCAGACTAGAACACCGAGACTCAGGAAGTGACACCCCTGAGACACACAGCAGGGCACCAGCTGAACAAGTCACCGTAAGTTACTTACAGACTTAGCATGTCGTAATTAGATAATAAAATGCGTACCAAGCATTTCATGCAACTCTCCCTGCTCAGTGTATCATTCCAATTATTTCTAATTACATGTAATTGTAGGTTCAGGCCAGCTATTGTGAATACTGCTACAGCCAACAGCAAACAACGCCCACCAAGCTCTGGAGAGTGTTAGCGCAGCAAATAAAAAACAGTGGGCTTTAAGGAGATTGCATGAGAACTCAAGCGTTAAAATTCACAACCATGGCCGGGGCACTGGTGGCGCACGCCTTTAATCCCAGCACTCGGGAGGCAGAGGCAGGCGGGTCTTTGCGAGTTCGAGGCCAGCCTGGTCTACAGAGCGAGACCCAGGAAAGGCACAAAACTACACAGAGAAACCCTGTCTTAAAAAACCAAAAATAAATAAATAAATTAATTAATTAATTTCACAACCATGAAAAGACTCGGGAATGACCAGCCAGGTTCTCACAATAAAAATGACATTCTCAAAGGGTGGGTTGAAGGTAGCTTTGAAGAGGAGGTAAGACAAGCTTGTATAGGTGCCATAGGAGGGCAGTAGGGACCTGGGGGGACAGCAGGCAAAATGTGCTTGCTCTGGGAACATCAAAGCACACCAGGATGGCTGAGGGCTTGCTCTGACACATTCACTACGTGATCCTCGTGTGCAGTGAGTGGAAAGAAGGTAACAGTACCTTGGAGATTTCATCCCTTGTTTGCAGAATGAGACAGAGTGGGTTGTGGGAGTCACAGGCACGTGGTTTAAAGCAGTGACATGGTGCATGGCCATCTACTAAAGCAGTGGGAAGCAACCTTCACTCCGGGGAATGGGAAGTGATAGGGCCACCATCGTCAGGGCATGAGCAGACAGAACCAGAATGGGAAGGGTGGAAAGAAAGGAGAGAATCTGAGGTATTAAAGCTGTTCCTACAATGAAGAGGTGGCGAGGCATGGGCATTAGGAGAATATGGAAATCCATGAAAGAGGCAGGGATTTGCAACTGGCTGGATAAGAGGCCAAAATGGAATGTGTCAGAAATGGCCTCACAACCTGAATCGCAGTGTTAGAAAGGATTGGAAACTAGAACTTATGATTGAAACCATTAAGGGAGATACCCCCCATCTATCTCTAGCCTTTCATACACATACCACCTAGGTGTACACACACACACACACACACACACACACACACACACACACACACAGGATAAGAAACAGCAAAGGACTCATCATAAAGGTCTTAAGAGAAAACTTCAAAGGGAATAGGTCAGATGTCTTTAAGGGAGTCTGTTAAGCATTAATACACATACAACTTGGCAGTATGAACAACTTGGGCAACCATCAAAAGGTTTCATTTCAGGGGCTGGCAAGATGGTTTAGCGATTAGTGTACTTGTTTCTTTTGCCGAAGACCCAGCTACAGTTCCCACCACCCACATGGCAGCTCACAACCGTCTGGATTCCAATTACAGGGGATCCAGTGTCCTCTTCTGACCTCTGCAGGCATCAGATACACACGATGTGTGTGTGTGTGTGTGTGTGTGTGTGTGTGTGTGTGTGTGTGTATGCAAAACACTTGTACACATACAACAAACAAACAAAAACAGGTTGATTTCAGAGGATACAAAAATGGCAAAGGGAAAAGAAAATGGAAGTGTCCTCAGGAGACCTGGACACACGTGACATTTGGATACACAAGCTCTGCAAAACTCAGAACCAGCTAAAATACTGAGTACCTTCTCTGGGCCCAGCCCCTGTTTACATGGGAATTAGAGAAACGGAGCTCAGCAGGCACATAAAACCTAACCCTAGAGGTTAACCCGGCCGCCACCATGATCGGAGCGCTGTATCTTTAGCAGACTGGGGGTGGAAGGAAGGAAATGCCCTGGAAAACATTTCTGCATATTTCCACCCCCTCTTTTATGCAGACCTCATAAAACAGGAAACAAATTGTTTAAAAGGATTACAGTTCAAATGCCTGGATTTAAAATGTCTAGATCTACTGGTAGTCCTACACAGTCCGGAGAGTTAGGATATGGCCAGATCCGCTGGGTGCTGGGCATGTGTCACGATGGGGGAAAAGCACAGCTGAGTCCTGTAGAACCCTAAGTGCAGATGCTCCACCCAGAGGCCCTTCTTTTCCTCTCTTGGAACCACCAAACAACTCCGGTGGAGTGGAAAGGAGGGGACGGGAGGTGAGTTAAAAACAATTGTCATGGCCGGGCGGTGGTGGCGCACGCCTTTAATCCCAGCACTCGGGAGGCAGAGCCAAGTGGATCTCTGTGAGTTCGAGGCCAGCCTGGGCTACCAAGTGAATTCCAGGAAAGGTGCAAAGCTACACAGAGAAACCCTGTCTCCAAAAAGCAAAAACCAAAAAAAAAAAAAAAAAAAATTGTCACAACAAAAGTACCATTAAATGATGGAACAAGAGCATCTGAATGAACTCGGCTGGGGCAGCTCTGAGTATCCAAACACATCATCTTATTTTGGGTCCTTTACTTCCAAACTGACACTTCTGACATTCTGACCTAGAGAGTAATGGGAAAGGCCAGGATTCAAGGAGCACTAGTTCAACGTTTAAAACTTTCTGAGGGAACATTCATTCAATGTTTATGACTTCTTCGTGTGTGTGTGTGTGTGTGTGTGTGTGTGTGTGTGTGTGTGTGTGTGTGTGTTTCTGTTCCTGCTAGTGGAGGTCTGATGTTTCCTGCATTTGGTTCAGCTTACTCTCTTTTAGAGTGCTCCCAGTCATGGATATGAGCACAAAGAAAAGAGCTGGCACCTCGCAAAGATAGGGACCATGGTGCTACTCACCTGAGGCAGTGACCAGACAACAATGGTGACTCCTTTCCCCTAGATGCTACAAGTCACAGGCAAGGAGTAAGCTGTGGTTTATAAGATAGTTGTGTTCAGTGGTTCCGTAAGTGCTTATGGCTGTTAACTAAACTGGAGACACTAGAGTGGAGATGAGGATGCAGAGGTCACTAGAGTGGAGATGAAGGATGCAGAGGTCACTAGAGTGGAGATGAAGGATGCAGAGGTCACTAGAGTGGAGATGAAGGATGCAGAGGTCACTAGAGTGGAGATGAAGGATGCAGAGGTCACTAGAGTGGAGATGAAGGATGCAGAGGTCACTAGAGTGGAGATGAAGGATGCAGAGGTCACTAGAGTGGAGATGAAGGATGCAGAGGTCACTAGAGTGGAGATGAAGGATGCAGAGGTCACTAGAGTGGAGATGAAGGATGCAGAGGTCACTAGAGTGGAGATGAAGGATGCAGGGTCACTAGAGTGGAGATGAAGGATGCAGAGGTCACTAGAGTGGAGATGAAGGATGCAGAGGTCACTAGAGTGGAGATGAAGGATGCAGAGGTCACTAGAGTGGAGATGAAGGATGCAGAGGTCACTAGAGTGGAGATGAAGGATGCAGGGGTCACTAGAGTGGAGATGAAGGATGCAGAGGTCACTAGAGTGGAGATGAAGGATGCAGGGGTCACTAGAGTGGAGATGAAGGATGCAGGGGTCACTAGAGTGGAGATGAAGGATGCAGAGGTCACTAGAGTGGAGATGAAGGAAGGATGCAGGGGTCACTAGAGTAGAGATGAAGAATGCAGAGGACACTAGAGGAGTAGAGACAAAGGATGCAAAGATTCTAGAGAATACTTTCACTCAACTTCTGTACAGTGAGTACCAAGGGAGTTTAGAGGAGGGTAGCCAGCAAAACCCTCAAGACCTGAGGGTCTTAGGAGCAGACAAAGATGCTAACTAGTCCAATCGGGGACCAGGCACCAGGCATTCAAAGGAAGGTCATGTCCTGAGAGGAGAAAAAGGGAGGATGAGTGCTCAACAGGCGAGGGAAGCATGACTGGGGACACCAGTGGCTGCTTTGTGAAAGAGGCCATGTTCTGAGAAACCATCATGAGCCACGGAGCCACACTGACCAGATTCAAAGTCTGGCCCCACAGTGACCTTAGGACTTCTGAGCTCGATTTCCCCCTTCCACGTGCTGTCTACACCGGCCCCCTGCAGATCTGTAGTGAGAGCAGTTATTAATAGCTAACACCTATGGGACCCTGGGCACTGCACTGTGCTCTTTAGATGAGTCGCAGACAGTGGAGCCTCAGCTCAGAGGACAACCTGGAGCACCCTAGACTGAACCATCATGAGGCTCCAGGCTCCTTTTAATCCTCACAACTGCATTCGCATGAAGGTGCTAATATTTCCTCTTACTGATGAGAACCCTGGAAGTTGGAGAACCGGCCCCTGCTCAAGTCCTTCAGCTGGTCCATCATAAGTGAAAGATGTGGATTTTGTCCTGCCAAAACAAATCAAACTGACACAAATCTGACCAAGAAATGGCACCTTTAACTCGCGTGTAAAACCTGCTAAATGTGGCCACACCCCACTCCACAAAACCACACTCCCATACAGGGCAAGCAAAACCTTGAGTGATCTGATGAAATCAACTTATTAGTAGAAATGAAGAGAAACAAGCCCCCCCCACCCCCATTCTCCTGAACTCCACTCTAGTGACCTCTGTACTCAAGAAACTCTGGGGAGCTGTGGGGTTGGTGGGTAAATGCCCCATAACCATCTAGTAACTAATTAAAGGCAACTAACTAAAGGAAAACCATCAGTTGTTAAGTATCTACTACATATATGAGAATGCCCGAGGTGTGGTGATTAAACCAATTAGAAGGGGGCGGTCTGGCCTAAAGGGCTTTATGCACTACCTGGAGGGTGGGGACTGGAGAGGGGGTGAAAAGTGGATGCTTCTGGGATCCAGGCCAGCTAGCTTTCTGCCTCTAGCAGCTAGCAGAGTTACTGAGCGAGACCTGTGAGCTGGAGCAGATCTGCTGCTTGTGCAGGCTGTGACGCACGCCCACCTCCCAGGGAAGGAACGTCGAGGCCCCAGGGTGGTCTCTGGGATGGAGCGCCTGGCCATGCTGCTGCTGGTAATCGCTGCCTACCTGGTGCCATTCAGTGGCCAAGAATGTGGCAGTGGGAATTTTCTCTCTGTGACAATGGATACTGTATCCCTGCAGCCTGGAGGTGTGATGGGATAAAAGACTGTTTGGATGACACAGACAAAACTGGCTATCCTCCTGGTTCCTGCAGATGCGGCTTTTTCCCGTGAACTACTGAGCAGACCTGCATCCCCCACTCCTGGGTGTGTGACCAGAACCAGGACTGTTCAGATGGCGCGGATGAACATCAGAATTGCCCTGGGACCGCATGCTCAAGTCGGCAGATGACATGCTCCAATGGTCAGTGTATTCCGAGCGAATACAGGAGCGACCACGTGAACGACTGCTCCGATGGATCTGATGAGAGAAACCGCGATTACCCAACATGTGATCAACTCACTTGTGCCAGTGGAGCCTGTTAAAACCCGAGTCAGAAGTGTGATCAGAAACCTGATAGCAGAGACTCTTCCGATGGAGCTAACTGCACTGCGTTCACACGAGGAATTTGAATGTCGCAGTGGAGAGCGCATCCTTCGTGTCTGTGTCTGTGACCACGACAATGACCGCGAAGACAGCAGCGATGAACACAGTTGCCGTGAGGGTATTTCCTTAGACTGAGTCATGTGATAAGGGGCACTTCTTCCTCGCCCATGTACTAACAGACCGCATTTTTTCCCTCAAAGAAGTCTCTGTGTGATGGCAGATGAAGCCAAAAGATAATGGAAGGACCATCAGCAACTTTGCCTCTACTGAGATCCCTGGAGGAACCCAGGTCAAGCAATACTAACAAGGCTGCAGCAATAGTCCTTCCATTTTTTTTTTTTGAAATTAATTTAACATCTATTGAAGAGAAGTGGGTAAAAAAAGAAAGAAAAAGAAAGAAAGAGAGTTGTCACAGTTATGGTCTCTCTTCATAGCAATAGAAACCTGGAGACAGAGGACATGATGCAGTTTGGTTCATCATTTACTTATGCAATATTAGAAAAGTCGAGCAGCCTCTCAGTTACCATCTATGGAAAAACGGGAAGGTGTCCACTTTGAATCAGTGCTACTAAGTAAGATTACATATACAGATATAAAAAAATAGCAGCTGGCAAATAATAAACATTAAAGACTGTTATGAGTGTGAGGGAACTTGGGAGGGTTGGAGGGAGGACAGGGAATGGAAAAGGATGAAATTATGTTTTAATTAAAATACGTTATTTAAAAAATAAACAAGAATAAAGCTTTAGTGGTGTTTGGTCGGCTGGGCACTCTGGAGAGTCCTTTACCTCCCCTGCCTTGGTTTTGATGAAGCCCTATGAGGCAGACGTCATCCTGTGCTGTAGGTGAAGAGCCCAAGGTCAGAGCGGTGAGGCCACTACCTGAAGGTCATTCAGCCAGAGGTGGAACAGCAGGATAATAGGAAGCTCCATTTAAATCACTTTCCAGGGCCACTCAGCTGTCCAAACTCAGACTTTCAGCCTTGGACACTATTTTTAAGATGGCATAAAACCAAAATCAAAAGATACAATTAAACACCCGCATTCAACACTCACATCAAGAATTAATTGGCTGCTTTCTACCGCATGCAAAGAACGTGCCAAGTGTCAGTGCAGATAAAGACTCGTGTGTGCTTGCTAGGCTGCCTTTCAAGCATTTGCAGAGGGCCTGTGTTTACTCTGGGTCTCAGTTTAAGAATGAGTCAGAAAAGAATTACTCTGTGATATGCCTGGAATGGTGTCATATGAACGGAGCTCAAATTCTTGGAAACAGACAGCTGGGGAGAACATGCTGAAGCTGTCTGTCTGCCACAGTTGCTTTCTTTTTTTTTTTTTAAAGGAAGAAAGAAGTTATGTGCATGAAAACTCAACAGAGAACCAACTATGCAGACTAAGGAACTTCAAGAGAAAACACAGTTCTAACATCAGAAATCGGTTCAGGAGAGGGCTGGTAAAGTGCTCGCTTGGCTTGCAGCCTCAAGGATTCATGTTCATCCCCAGAACCCAGGTTTACAAAACCAACCAACCACCACAAAACCAAGCTGGCTGTGGTACAGGAAGTAGGAATCCCAGCAGTAGGAAGGTGGAGGCGGAAGGACAGACGGATCTCTGGGGGCTGACTTTGGTGAGGTCCAAGCCAGGAAAAGATTCTTTCTCAAAAAAAGTCAAGATGAAGGTGAATTACTCCTGAAAACAATGCCTGAGGTAGCCCTCTTGCTTACACACATACACACTTTCAGTCTCTTACACTCACATACACACACACTCACACTCACACTGCTTACACGCACATATACACTCCCACTTTTTTACACTCCCACACACATATACACTCACACCATTTACACACACATACATACTCCCACTCTCTTACACTCACATACATACATACACACTTACACTGCTTACACACACATACATACACACTCCCACTCTTACATTCACACATTCACACTCTCATACCCACATCCTCTCACACATAAAATCATGTTGAAATGTTTCAATCTGTTATTTATCATCTATTCATCTTTAACCTTTTAATCCATAATTACCTATTATGTATCTGTCAATCATATATCTATCCATCCACATGTCATCTATCTCCATGTCTGGAACAATTCCAAACTCTTGCTGTGTGTAGCTAGTTTTCCTGCCTGGCCCACAGTAAGGACAAATTTCTGTCACCTGCCAGTCCCACAGCCACTCAGACCCAACCAAGTAAACACAGAGACTTATATTGCTTACAAACTGTATGGCCATGGCAGGCTTCTTGCTAACTGTTCTTTTAGCTTAAATTAATCCATTTCCATAAATCTATACCTTGCCATGTGGCTCTTGGCTTACTGGCATCTTCACATGCTGCTTGTCATGGTGGCGGCTGGCATGGACTCCTTCCGCCTTCCTGTTCTTTCAATTCTCCTCTCTATTAGTCCCGCCTATACTTCCTGCCTAGCCACTGGCCAATCAATGTTTTATTTATTGACCAATTAGAGCAACTTGACCACCCCACAGCAGTTGTGTAACTACAATATTTCTGTTCCAACAATGGGCTATGGTAATGTGTGTGAAATGTGACATTGGGTTTTCTGCTACAGTAACTTATGCCTGAGGCTGTCTGTTACTGAGAAATGACACGAGAGGACAGAGTGTGAGACATCTCCTGGGTCTCTTTGTGTCTCTCTCTGTCTCTCGATGTCTGTCTGTCTTATCTCTTGCTCCCAAGTCCTCTCCATGGCCAGACCCTGAGCACCATTCCAGGATGTTCACCTGCCACTCTGCTAGCCTACTTTATCACTGTTCTCTTTGCCTCTCTAGCCAGCATACCCTTTGTCTCCAAAACCAAACCCAGACCTCCTAGGATAATGCCTTAAAAATGCATGTAGCTTAACACTGGAAGGTGATGTTAACATAGGAAGAGACATCAGCACTGCCTTCATAGGAACCACCTCCAACTATAATAGTCAAAAAGGGTTAAGTTTAGCTAACCCTTCTGTGATATCACCCTGTAACACATGATACAAAAGTTAATTTATAAAGGTGTGTAAACATTTGCATACATGTAAAAGGAAACCTGTAAAGTCCTATACTATAGAGTAACAGTGACTATTTGGACTTTCAGCGGCCCCTTCAAGCTTTTCTGTAGCTTTAAAGTTGGTGTTTACATCTTTGAGTCTCTTTGTGTCCCAGGCTGTCCTCTCACTGGATATGAACCTGAGAGCTACCTTGAATTTCAGAGCTGCCTCTACTTCTGGAATGCTTAGGATTATAGCATGGACCACCATGCCTTGTTTTATGCAGTGCTAAGGATGGAACCCTGGGCTTTATGTACATCAGGTAAACACTCTCTCCACAGAGTGACATATCCCGGCAACTAAGTTCATAAATCAAATGAGCATGTGCTGATGCGTACTAAGAAAAACTACCAGAAAAGCAGGATGAGTTAAACCTTACAAAACCTTTGAGCCAATGCTCTATAGACATTATCTGGAGGTGACCTCATGTCACCTTTTTAGAATATAAATTTCCAACAGGCAGGGCCAACAGGAATTTCTTCATAGATATAAAAAAAACCCAGGGTATCATTTATGCTGGTTACAAAAATAATACCCATTGGTGTGCCAAAAGTGACTAGTCCACACTTGAGTTGTTCTCACGCTGCCCTGGGCTCCTGGGGGACCTCAGGCTGTCTGTACTTCACTGCACTTAACCCCAGCCTCCCAGACTTCTTAATCTCACCATGCAGAACAAGCCCATCAGTATTTACACAGACAAGGAAAAGCTCTACTCATTATTATGGAAAGAATAGTTCTCGGAGAGGAGGGAGACAGAAGACAATGGAGCAAGCCTCTACCACCCGGGTTAGAAAAACAAGCTCAGGATTCCCAGTATGCAAGGCCACAGCCACAGTGGGTGTATTATGACCAAGCTAGAATAGTGAACACAGAACGTAGCAGAAGCCTTGGGGCCTGGGTCCATTTGCATACCACATAGAGTTCATCTTGGAACAGGCCTCCCTGGTCTCCCTTCAAAAACATTTCAGGTACACACTCACACTAGTGCCACACTGCTGGTGAACCTCCTGAACTAACATCAGAAATGGGAAGACAGAGGCTACAAAAGTGTGGAAAATTGGGCTTAAAACTAGTGTATTTTTAACAATTGATTTAGGAAGGATACAAAAGAATAGGCTTCATGTACTTTGATCACATTTATTCCATACTATTCTCTCTTGAGCCTCTCCCAAATGTATTTTCTACTTTCATGTATTTTTTTTTTTAAATTAGATTTCACATATGAGAGAAAATAGGAGTCTGGCTTTCTTCTGAGTCTGGCTTTCTTCACTTAACATGATTCTCTCCCATTCCATCCATTTTTTTCTACAAATTACAACCTAGCATCCTGTTTTATGACTGAATAACACATCCTGGTTTACTAAGTTAATTATGTTTACCAGAACAGAACCACCATATGGTTCTGCTACTCCATTTCTGGGAGCCAAGGTCGGCACACAGTAGAGATATCTGCACACTCACACCCGTGTCTACTACGCCACTCCTCAAAACAGGCAAGGTGTGCAAAGAGGCAGAGCTTACTCATGAACACATGAGTAAGATCTAGTCTGCCAACAGCTGTAAACCAGAGGCAGTCTCTTTACTCCCTGTGGGTCGAATCTACTTCTTTGTAAAATGTCGAGTCCAGGCCAGAAGTAAGTCTCCCGACTGCATATTGCAATCTCTTTGTAGGGCTTTCTTTCTCTCTCTATCTTATTTTCGAGACCTGATGCTCCTCCAGTGAGGAATCCTTCACTCACTGAATCTGTCTTCATCTAGTCACTGCAGCTGACTGGAAAAGAAGTTTACCAGCAGCCTTACATGCTCATATTGAAATTCTGTGTCTGATTTGTGTTTTAATGTCATTTAGTTTAGAAGCTGTTTCTGGTTGGAGACAGTTCTGGTTTTCTTCTCACCTGTCATTTTTTTTTTAAACTTAGGAGACTCCTTATACATAGGCTATCACACTCCACTGAGCTGAATACTTACTAATCTCAAGCTGTGACGCACTTGTGGTTACCCCTTATAGTCTCTCCTATAGATGATTGCTTGATATGCTACAGCTGCTGTGTATTTTCCCAAAGTCACCTATTTATTGTACATGCCACTCGTGGTGATAATCAGAGTACATTTTCATATCAGTTTGGTCACACATAGTTCATGCTTGGTATTTGTCTCAGCTATACATAAAGTTCATAAGGTCACTATGTTCAGAGGCGACACCAGTCTTCCAGCAAGTGGACCAGATTATCGTATTAAGAGATAGAGAGAAGAGTAGCTTTGCGATGACTGACAAATCGGATCAGTTCTCACTAGGGTTGAGAGTAACAAATCAGGTGGTCTTGAGGCATGTGGGTGTGGTGGGATCGGGTGACGTGGGGTGGGGGGCCCGATTCAGTGTGCATGTGGGTGAGGCTTCAGAGCAGTCCAACAAAGCCAGCTCTGACACTTGTTTTTCGCTTCGGGATGCATTCTAAGTTATTTACCATGTACTGAAATTCCTTTTTTTTTTTTTTTTTCTTGCTTTTTCACTTATGACGTTGCATATTGAAATACTTGGCAAAAATGTTCAGACCGCAATAACACCAATTTTCATTTTTGCAAATAAAACCCCAGACCTCTCCCACATGAAGACATATTTGTTAGAGCAGGATCACATTAGGAAAGTATGTACAGTTGCTCAGTGACACCCTAAACCATTTTCCATTGGACAACGGTCTCCAGGATTGTCATCAGCAAGAGTTTTGTGACATTGCCCAGCCTGTCTTTGACTTGGCACATGGACTTGTCTTTACCACTGCCATCTTTTTATATTTTAGTGCCGAGCAGCACATCTGGGATGATCACATAGAGACTTTCCAGAATGTTCAAAATATGAGAGGATTTGTTTAACATTCTTTTAACATAAAACTTAGCAGAAAACATTTCCTCCTTCCTTCACGAGTACACTGTGGGTGGAGGATTGGATAGCTGGATCTCACAGTACGCCACGCCAAGGCCGTTAACTGTGACTCGTTCAGCATTCTGTGGTGCAGTGGACTGTGCTCATCAGCCTTCCCTGAAGGCAGCAAACTACCCACGGGAGTCAACTTTTAATGAGGAAAGGTTTGTTCTGGCTCACAGTTTAGGGTGTTTCAGCCATGATGGCTTGGTCCCAGTGAAGAATGGCATGGTGGGAATACATGGCAAAAAGAAAAGAAAAAAACTACTTCATGAAATCTATGAAACTGGGAGAAAGAGCGCACACGCACATACACACACACACAAGATGAGTGCATGTGCATGCACACGCACATACACACACACACAGAGGAAGGGGGAGGCAGGCAGCGGAGGAGAGAGAGGAAGGGACAGGGTCTCAATGGCCCCTTCAAGGACACAACTCTAATGGCCTAATTTCCTTCCACTAGGTCCCACTTCCAAAGGTCCCAGCAGTGCTACCAGCTGGACAGCAAGCCTTTGGGTGATACTCCAGACCCAAACTACAGCATGAACATCTAGTTTGTTGGAGCCTGAAACCTCTTCCTGAAAACAAAATTCCTGACAGACAGGCCATTGTCCTGTGTTTTACCTCGTTGTCGTCGGGATACAATAAAATGAGTAAAAATAGCTCAGCTCCACCGAGAGGCTGGCTATGTATGCCAAGGGCTTTACACGCATGACCTCATTCTATGCTGATAACAGGGAAGAAGTCTGGTTCTATTATTACCCTCCCCCACCCATGCGCCGAATGGAACATAGCTGTTTTTTCCGCACCATGAACACCGTCAGAACATTCAGTACACCCAGAGAAGACGTGTGCCCTGCCTTCCCAACAGCCTCTCCCTTGGGACATGTAGGGGCCTGTCCTGATGCCATAGAATGTTCTACCTTCAGGGTGGGGCAGGTTCTTTCTTTTTAATTTCCAGGATGGAAATTCACTTGAAGATAGGTGTCGGAGCCTGGCTCCAGCTTATACTTTTGTTTTCTTGCCACACTGAGGACTTAATCCAGCACCTCGCATGTACTAGGCAAGCACCCCATGGCCGAGCTCCATGCCCAGACCTTGTGAACACTTTCAACTTGTGATTGTTCTAATTACCCTTCCGTTCCTGTGACAAAACACTCTGATCCAAACTAACTTTAGGAGGGGAAGGCTTTATTTCAGCTTACAGAGTACGGTCTGTGGTTGAGAAGAGCTGGAGTAGGAACCTGAAGCAGACACCTTGGAGGACCTGATTGCTGGATCTCTCTTGTGCTTAGCTGCTTGCTTACACAGCCTTTGACCATCATTATTGTCCTAAGGACGGCACCACTTACAGTGGCGTGGGGCCTCTACACCCATTAAAAGTCAAGACAATCTCCCTCAGAAATGCCCACAGGGCTCTCTGGTCTAGGCAATTTCTCAATGGGGGCTTTCCTCTCAGGTGACTCTAGGCTGTGTCAAGTTACTAACTGGGACAGCCATGCACATGGACTCAACCTGCAGCTCCACACAAGGAGACAGAGAAGTGGAACCCACATTATTTTATTGTTCTGCCAAGAAAACCTAACTTTGAAGGGAAGTGAGTTTGAACTTAAGTAAATTCATATGGTTAGGTGGATTTAGTTTAAGTGTCCTGAGGTGTGTACTGAAACACAATGAAAGTGATAAAAGCTTTGCTAGGTCTGTTTTTGCCAAAATAAGATAGATGAGGAAGAACGCAGATGCGTCCCTCTCCACACACCACCAGGGGGGTTCATATTATGCAGTTTCTTCTCTCTCAACCATCGGGTCCTTCTGGTCACAGTCCTTTCTGAGAAAAGGCCCTTTGGATGGATTCCTTGCCCTGTGCATGCTGGGAAGACAGCCTGCTTAGCAGACTGGCCAGCAGCCCTCAGTCTGCTTCCCCAGCCCACCCTCCTTTGTGTAGTCTGTGGGTGGAGTAAGCTGCTGCAAAGCGCAGCCAAGTGGAAATACAGATGCCTTCTCTTCTCCTGGAAGCTATTTATTGTTCTCAGAGGAACCAGCCATCAAAGAGAGCTGAGCCCCACCCACTCCTCCCAGCTCAGGTCTGAAAAATGTTCACATCCCACCAGACACCCCAGACGCATCCTGAAAGATAATGCTTGGACCCTTGTTTTTTCCTTTGGGGCAGGCCTAAGCTACCCTGCCAGCCAACCTGTTTTTAAAAAAGGTCTCCTCTCTGTGAAGTGGTCCAGCTCACACCTCCGCCCCTCCAGCAGTGATTTATTTAACCCTCTGGCTGGCCCACACATCACATACTTCTTACTTTGCTCTTGCACTCAGCGCAGTGCCAGGAATGCCCCCTTGGTCCCCACATGAAGTGCATGACGGCAGAACTGGAGAAAGGGTGTGTTTACAGAATGGATGGAATCGGACCAGGTTGATACACCTGTGGGAATTTATCAGATGATCTGGAACATTCATGTACCAGAGTGTTTCACTGCGTCAACAAATCGAAATTGAAATCATTTCCTTCCAGTCTTATGAAGGAGCACTGGGTTCAAGAATGTCTCTAGCCAGTTTGAGAAGAACAAATGTGCATGCATGGAGACACAGTGGTACACCTGGGCTGGAAAGAGATGCTGTGACTTATATATTCTAGCTACTCAGCCTGTCTTTCTTCTTTCCTTTTCTCCTCCTCCTCCTCCTCCTCCTTCTCCTCCTTCTCCTCCTTCTCCTCCTTCTCCTCCTCCTCCTTCTCCTCCTCCTCCTCCTTCTCCTCCTCCTCCTCCCCTCCTCCTCCTGGTGTTTTTCTGAGACAGGGTTTCTCTGTATGTCCATGGCTGTCCTGGAACTCACTCCATAGACAAGGCTAGCCTCTCCCCGAGTGCTGAGATGAAAAGCTTGCACCGCCACTGCCTGCCTTTTTGTTTTTATCTTTGAGACAGGATTTCACTGTGCCCAGAACTTGCACTGTAAACCAGGCTGGCCTTGAACTCACAGAGCTCTGCCTTCCAGTGCTCAGACTAAAGGTATGAGCTAGCGTGTGTGTGTGTGTGTGTGTGTGTGTGTGTGTGTGTGTGTGTGTGTGTGTATACATAGTAAAGTCCATAACCCCCTTAGATGCTGCTCTAAATGACTCCAAATGGCCAAGAAAGGCTGCTATGGTATGCTTGAGTCCTGGTGTAGACCTCTTTTTCTGGGTAAATTTCTTCCACTTCTTTTGCTCTGTCACCTTCCACATACTCCCTCAGTTACAGGTACTCTTTCCTACCTCTAGGTGGCTTCTGCAGGCTGGCCCCTCTTTCCAGAACTTTCTTACCTTCTTCTCCACCCTCCTTTACCTGGTTGACTCAACTTTCAGATATTGGTTTGAGTTTTCACATCCGGATTTCTGTCAGCATTGCACCACCAAGTGATTCAAACTGCATATCTATTTAATAGTCTATCTTCATAAACTCCATGGCCACAGCCTCCACAGGACTTTGCACATTAGTAGAAGCTTAAGAAAAGTGCTGGAAGACAGGGAGGGTGCAGAGAGATCAGGAAATGTCACATGCAGAAAATGGTAACATACACTGGTCACTTTTTCAGGTACCCCCTCTTTCCCGTCTCAAACAGATGGGAGATCTAAGTTCCTGGGAATGATCCAGTGTGGAAGTGGTACCCCAGTCCACCTTAGCACCCGAAAACACAGACCTTGCAACATGTAGCTGCAAACTCTGAGGAACCTTGTCTATTCTCTTTCTAGCCATTCAGTCCTTGTTTGAAATCTTTTACTGATGACAATTGTTAACACCGATAAAGCCTGCCACCTAGTGGGCATTCTGATGATGACAGGTTTTGGAAACGACTTGTTTTCCATCTTAAACTTGAAACTAGATATATTTAATATAGTCTAATCCTAGGACGTAGCAAGTATATATTTCCTGAATCTATCTTCCTCAGGCTGAGAGTGACTTGTGTCTAAGTTTATTCCACGGGGCCTATCACAGATGGAGGAGGATGGCAGCGTAGGCCGCAGCCCAGGAGAACTGCCCCAATGCAGGACTCATTCTGCTCAGCAGCACCAGCCGTCTATCTCTGAGGGTCACTTTCCATATTGGAGTAAAGTGACTAGAAGCTGGAATGGTGAGGAGAAAGAGACTGAGTAGTTCAGTGGGTACAAAGTGCCAGTTAGGCGAGGGGATTTAGTCCTCCTGTGTATTGCTCAGCAGGGAGACTCTGGCTGATGATACTGCACTGGATATTTTACAATAGAAGAGATCATTTTGAACGTCCTCACCACAAAGAAATGAAAACGGTGTGAGGTGATGACTATGCTAAATATTCTGATTTGATTAATACACATTGCGTACATATATAAATCATTCCGCTGTGCCTCCAATAACACGCACATTCACTATGTGTCTAAGTGAACAGCAAGACTATGTGGCTAACTGCACTGGGTGTCTTCCAGAGGACAAAGGCTCATTTCCCAGTACCCACAGAGCAGCTCACCCCAGTTCCCGGGGATCTGCCAGCCTTCTCTGACCTCAGCACACACCAAGCAGGTGCATGGTACACATAAAGGCCAAACACTCATACACATAAATTTTTTTAAAAGCATGCAAACTTCAAAAACAACAAAAGCCAAACATGGTAGCCCATACCTGTTATCCTCAGTACTTAGGACACTGAAGCAGGATTGCAGTATGAGGACAGCTTGGGTTACTAAGTAAGGCCTTGTCTCAACTTTCTCCCCACAAGGAATAAGCAAGAAAAAAAGAAGGCAGGGGATCTTAAGTAAAGTCATCATTAAGTTTGTTTTTTTTTCAGCTTGAAAGTTCAATGATGGGGCTGGAAATATGGCTCAGTGGTTAGGCGTGCTTTCCTCACTAACTGGAGTTCGGATCCCAGTGCCCATGGAACAAGCCAAGCCTCCCACCAAAGTCTATAGCTGTAGCTCTGAGAGATCGGGTGCCCCATTCTGGCCTTTGTGTGGATGTAGACACACATAAAAAAGTAAATAAATGCAGTCTTTAAAAATTAAAGCTCAATGACCTTGTTCCCAGAGTCACAGGTCACCTCCATCATGGTGGCCTAACTCTAGACCCCACTCTCAGCTCCTGTCCCCAGCTTCACTTGCTCAGAGGCACTGTAGGGGCGCTGAGGAACACCAAGGAAGAGACCTCTATCTTTGGTAAGAGACCAGGGATGTGGACCATGGATGTGGACGGAGAGAGGCAAGCAACACCCCCCCCCCCCGCCTCTGCTAACGTAAGAGTAGGTAAAGAAGAAGAGGGGAAAGGTGATGTTAAGAAACTGTAGGACTCCAATTACTCCAAGAATTAGGTAATGGCCTCACTAGTTGAAAGAGAGATGGTTATTAGATGTTTAAGGGCAGGAAAAAGTTGGGCTTTGATGGCTCATGCCTATAATCTCAGCCCTGGGGAGGCTGAGGCAAGAGAACCATGAGTTCAAGGTCAGCCTGGGCTACCTATCAAGATCCTGTCTAAGAAAAAGTGGAAAAAAATAGTAATAAACAAAACACAACAAAAAAAACCTCTACAAACAAAACAAAAACATGTTTCACTAGTGACATGTATTCACTATGGCCAGGTAGGATGGAGATGAGCTGTCTGCCTTTCCCTCCCTTCTTTTGCTACATACGGTACATCATATATCATATACATGCAGTTCATACACACAATGTGCACATACAGTGCATACATATATCACATATATGTGGTGCATACATACAGTGCATATATGCAATACACTTGTACAGTGCACACATACAGTACACACATGATATACATGCATGCAGTGCATACATATAGTGCATGCATAGTATATACAGTACATATGTGTATGCACAAGGCTCTAAGTACCTTTCAATGATGTGTGAGGGTGTGTGTGACTGTGAAATGTCTTCCAAGACTATGGGGACACTAAAGATATTTCCTGATTTCTGACATGAGGTAGGAACCATCTAGGTGTTGGGAATCTGATGAGCAACCAGCTGTGGTATTTGCCATGAAGGAGGGGGGTGTCTTTGTGAGAAAAGAAAGTTACAAATATTAGACTACAGAAGTACTAATCAATTTAATGATCTTGCACACACTGCCAAGAAAGAAGAGCAGATGTCCTTCGATCTTCTACATCAGCAGATTGGCTTTGCTACATTCTCTTACTCATGTTAATCTTCATTACAATTAACTATCCCAAAAGATCTGTGTGCTTGGGAAATAGACAATTTACTAAACATCTCCCCGAGTAGACAAAAGAATTTCGAAAATAAACACGAAGGACATACATCAACAAACAGGCTAATGAACAGTTTTCATAGCAAGAAATGTAAATGGCCAGTAACTATTTTTTTTTAAAGCATTCAACAGCCCTAGCCATCAGGGAAATACAAATTAAAACTACTCTGAGACACTGCCTTACCCCAGTTAAAATGGCTATCATCCAGAAATCTGACAAATGTTGACAGGGATATGGGGAAAGAAGACCTCTTATTCACTGTTGGTGGGAGCGCAAATTAACGCAGCCATTGTGGCATTAACTACTACAAAAAAGAAAGAAAAAGAATCAACCTAGTTGCCCATCAATAGATGAATGGGTAATGAAAATGTGGTACATGCACAGAATGGAACATTATTTAGCTGTAAAGAAAAATGAAGTCATGAAATTTGAAATCAGACGGATGGTGCACTTTTAAATGAGGTCACCTAGACTCAAAAAGGGAAAAAAACACCTTGTATGTATATCTCGCTCATATGTGGATCCTAGCCTATAATAAATACATGCATATATGGAAAACAGCTCCCTGTGTGGGTACAGAATAACATTTAGAAAGGGGCGCACATTAGGAAGGACAGAATACAGGCAAAAGGACACATGAGTCATGAAAGGGGACTTAGAGGTAATTAATTGTTTTTCTAGTTTCAACTGTCACAGTTTTTCTTTTTGTGATGGACAAGTGCATAAAAACCTAATCAATGGTTAAAGTGTAAAACCCTAAAGGAAGCTCCATGGTTTCAGAGTGGCCATTCTAACCATATAGAAGTTTACTGAGGTACATCAAGTTTGGGACCAGGCAAGCGCTTGCGTGTCTACCTTAATTTCGCTGTGTGATGTTTTGATTTGTGAGTTCGTTACATTACAGTGATTTTTTTTTTCTTCTTGTAAAGCACCCACCCTGGGTCAGGCCTTATTTTGGCAATACCTGTTCACACACAGTCTCTCCACAACACCATCTCCATCTTCACATCCCAGATGAGGAAACTGGGTCTCAGGAAATTACTAACCAGAAATCACTTTCCTTGTTCCTGGTTAAGGCGGGTCTCAGGTCCAGCTGTGCCTCACCTGTCGTCACTTTCCATGACACTCGCCACCTCTGTGCTCATAGCAGGAAAGATACGGGATAAAACTGTTACACTTAGGACCTGAACGTACCTCTCCATGGGGACAAACAAGCGATCACCGAGAATGACTTGTGTTGAATGTTCGTAACGGCTCTCCTCAGAGTGAAACTTGCCAAACCACCGCAAACTGGGGGGCTAGGTGAGAAATGATGCTACATTTCCTCAGTGGAACACTGTTTTGCTATTAGAACAATAAGTATGTATGTAGCTGGAGTTTTCTCCAGTCCTGCCTGGCCCACGGTCAGGACAAATCTCTCTGACACGCCAGTCCTGCAGCCGCTCAGACCCAATGGAGTAAACACACAGAGACTTGTATTGCTTACAAACTGTATGGCCATGGCAGGCTTCTTGTTATCTAGTTCTTACATCTTAAATTAACCCATTTCTATAAATCTATACCTTGCCACATGGCTCATGGCTTACCAGTATCTTACGTGTTGGTACTCATGGCAGCGGCTGTCTCCTTGCCTCAGCCTTCCACTTCCCAGAATTCTTCTCTCTCCTTGTCCCACCTATACTTCCTGCCTGGCTACTGGCCAATCAGCATTTTATTTATACAGAGCGATATCCACAGTATATGTAGACTATGAAAATGTTAATGTAAAACCATTGCTGGTTAAAACTCATTGTGATAACATATTGAAATATTGATTTAAAAACTAACATTCTCAAATCTCAGACTTATCATTGAGAGTTCATGCAGTCAATATCTATGCTAAAACATCAAGAAATCTGAAATGTTGTTGGGATGTGGAGAAAGAAGTCCTCTTATTCAGTGTTAGTGGAAATGCAAAATTAACATAGCCATTGTGAATTTAACTACAGCAAAAAATGAACCAACCTAGTTGCTCATAAATAGATGAATGGGTAATGAAAATGTGGTACATGTACAAAATGGAACATTATTGATCTGTAAAGAAAAATGAAATCAAGAAATTTGACAACTTTTTGGAAAAACCAGTGGGCAGCAATGGAGTTTGTAGCCCTCAGTCCTAAAGAGAGACTAAATTATATCAGGGTGGATAGTATTTTCCCTGTTGGTATTATGTTTTATCCTTTGCCAAAATGGTGTGTCTCAATTGAATACAGCCAGACATATTAACTCACTTCATATTTAGTAAGTGACTTTGACACTCCCAGCAGGTGGAGAAAGAAACATATGTAGTATTTCCACTAGGATCTATTTCACGTTGCTGGGCTCCACAGGTCACACTCCTTTCTTCCTCATAATTTCTCACATTTTTAATTAGTGACGAGCAACAGCCCCACTATTCAATGTAAAGAAATGAAGATTAAGTATGGATGAAAGTGGTAACACTTGAACTTTGTTCCAGGAAGATCCAGATATTGGTTTAAATTATCTGGCTTCACTGGAAGTGTACCTAGGGGGATGCCTAGCGTCATAGCTGTGGAAGTCTGGCAAGAACTCACCCCACAGGAAAGAGACCACAAGATGAATGTTCTACCATCCACAGGCACCACATTGTAGACAGATGTCAAGAGTCTGTTTCTTGGATCTCTGGCATCAAATAAATCACGGTGTTCTGTGATTGTTTGATAGAGTTCTGACTAGATGTTTCTGCATTTTTCATGTTTCATAGGCCCTTGGGGGCCACATCTGTTTATTTTTTTTTTAAAAATAAGGTCCCTAATGTTCATGAAACAAGTACTATTTAATGGTGAAAAGTCAGCCCTGCCCCGTCCTGGTTCTGGCTGTTCCTCTCATTCAGTCTCAGGTTCACTTATGTTTGAATCCTCAAAATGTTTTTGAATGTATTTCAAAATATCTCTTGGCCACAACTTGGAAAATACTATCATAAAATGTCAAATCTTCATACACAGACCTTCTAGGCATAGGATATTTGTTTAAGCAAAAGACCAAATGTTCAGAGTAATTTTTACCTGTTTCAGTTATGGCTTTTAAAAAGTATGTAAATCTGGCTTGTAAGTAATTTTTAATGTATTTGGTAAACCCCACTTCTGGGTATATCGTCGTAAGAATTGAAAATAGGATCATAAAAATATATGTGAACAGTCATGTTTATTGCACTATTACTTATGTGAAAAAATAGCTTAAATATCTATTGATCAATAAACTAGCTTAAATGTGGCAGGTACATATAAAGGAATATAATTTAAGTTTAAAAAAGAAATTGAGAGATTTTACATCAAGGCTAAGCTTTCAGTTAACTATGAGAAGTGAAATAAGTCAGTTATAAACAGTAAGTTTTTGCAGTCAACTCCTAGAAACAGTGAAGAGTGTTGATTGGCAGGTCCTGGGGAGGGAGGGAAGAGAAACAGAGCTGTTCAGTGGTCAGAGAGCTTCAGTTATAAGGATGAAAAAGTTCTAGAGATCTGTGGGACAAGTACCTACAGTCAGCAATCCTGTTCTGTAATAGAAGCTTAAAAATCGTTAAGTGGAAGGCTATATTTAGGAATACATACCTACATACCTACCTACATACATACATAAATGCATACAATAGCAATTAGTGAAAAAAGAAGCTATAAATTTGGAGGAAAGTGGGGAGGAGCCTGTGGGAGGGTGTTTGGAGGGAGGAAAGGGGAGGGAGAAATGTTGTAATTAAATATTAACTGCAATTTTTAAAAAATGTTAAGTGAGATATGGAGGTCTAGATCTCTGTTAAAACACTTACCGCACATGTGTGAGGCCCTGGTTCAGTCACCATCAACTCTCTCTAAGAGAGTAAAT
This sequence comes from Peromyscus leucopus, assembly GCF_004664715.2. Taxonomy (NCBI): domain Eukaryota; kingdom Metazoa; phylum Chordata; class Mammalia; order Rodentia; family Cricetidae; genus Peromyscus; species Peromyscus leucopus. The sequence goes on along the minus strand of NC_051077.1, from coordinate 25,685,937 downwards.
TCCTGTTTCTTTTTAACACAGATCAACATACACATTTGTAAATATAGGTATAGTATTAAGCCTTCCTAGATTTGAAAGTAAATATTTTGTGGATGTTTGGTATGCGTGTGTTTATGTGTGTGCTCATATGTGAGTTGGGCATGTGCACGTGTAAAGGTCATGGGTCAGCCTTGTGTGCTGGTCTTTGATTTCCAGCTTATATGAGACAAGGTCTCTTGCTGTTCACTGCTGCATACACGGCAGCTGCCTGGTCCACGAGCTTCCAGGGATTCTCTCGTTTCACCATAGAAGCACCATGATCACAACAAATATTACCACACTGGGCTTTTCATAGGTTTCAGGGAATCTAAACTCAGGCCCTCACACTTGCCTTGAGGCCATCTCTCCAGCACAGACCTTTCCAGATGGGGACACAGAATAAACTCTCTTTCCCTTGTGTGCACGCACACACATTCATGCATGCATGCACAGGATCAAAGATGCATGCACACACTCACACACACACACACACACACACACACACACACACACTCACAACTCTAGAGAGGAAATGGGGAAATGGACTCATTCTACCAACCTCCCACTCCTCTCCCATCCTACTTAACCTTGAGAAGCACTTCATATCATCATATTTGAGATACCAAAGGATACAGTCAGAGAAAACATATCGGAGGGGTCTTCCTTAATGCATTAGGTTAAAAGACAGGTAACTAGTTAACTCTTCCTTCCCCATGCATTTTAAATCATTGCTCTTCTAAGCTGTGTGTATACAGGACAGAAGGGCAGGTGTACTGGAATACGGAGCATCACTAAGTAGATCACGGTGGATGCCAAGCATTCAGCCAAGTCTCAATGAAAAGAGCAGACTTCAAAGAAAAGCAAACATGTACAAAGATGCAGAGAGGAAGCAGGAGAAACCACTGGAATGCACTCCCAGCAAGGTCTGCCATGGTTTTCCCAGAGAAAATGCCTAATCAGGCTTAAGTGAATGAGTATACAGGGGCCAGGCAATGGAGGCAGCAAGTCTAAACCCCCAGAGACTGGTGCTTCTTCTGGGTGCATCTCTTAGAACCTCAGCCCATGAGAACAGAGATGCTACCGTAAGCATCAGAGGCCTCAGCAGAGATGGTGCAGACCAAAGTAGGGCTCTCCCATGCTGGGAGAAGGCTAACCTCTGTCCACAGTGGAAATCTTCTGCATGTCAAGCAAGGAGACTGGGGGAGGGTCTGGCTGTTTCAAGCTGTAACTTGCAAGAAAGCTAGCAACCATGGAGAGGGCACCTAAACTGGCCTTCCCCTGTATTCAGATTAGTGACTACCCTAATTGCCATCATAGAAGCTACATCCTGTAACCGATGGAAGCAGACGCAGAGATCCACAGCCAAGCACTGGACTGAGCTCCTGGAGATCAGTTGAAGAGAGGGAGGAAGGATCATATGAGCAAGGCAGGGGGTGGGGTTAAGATCATGATGGGGATAACCACAGAGACAGCTGACCAGAGCTAGTGGGAGCTCATGGACCCTGGACTGACAGCTGGGGAACCTGCATGGGACCGAACTAGGCCCTCTGAATGTGGGTGACAGTCGTGTGGCTTGATCTGTTTATGGGGCCCTCGGCAGTGGGACCAGGACTTATCCCAGGTGCATGAACTGGCTTTTTGGAGCCCATTCCTTGCTCAGCCTTGATGCAGCAGGGAGGGGCCAGGCTCTGCATCAAGTTGGTGTGCTTGACTTTGTTGACTCCCCAAGGGAGGCCTTACTCCCTCTGAAGAGTGGAGGAGGGGTGGGATGGGGCTTTGTCCCAGCAATAGAAACCCTAACTAAGACATACAAGTTGCCAGCAGAAGCTGTGGTCCAGATTAAAGGCGGATCTTCCTACCACAAAGGTCCAGATTAAAAGTGTGTCTCCCCACTTCAAATGATTTAATTAAGAAAAAAAAAATCTCTCACTGCTGTTGCCAGCTTCTTGGGTTTTAGTTAATTCCAGATGTAGATGACAATCAAGACTAGCCATCACAAGTCTACCCCTTGTCAACTTGACACACAATCATATCACCTTATGTCACACTTAATTTCCAAATGAAACAATAACCAGGGCATAATTATACCTGACATGCTATAACTAGCCCATGTACAATGCAAACTCATTATCTCTTTAACCAGGTCATAATTACACCTAACACAATACAACTATCCCTCATACAACTGCAAACACAATATAAATTTTAGAGTGGGTGTTCAGTGTCCCTTAAGGGACATTCTTTTAGTATCTCAAACTTAAATATGATAATCACTGGTAGTCTCTTAAATGATGCTACATTACATGGTAAAGAAACAGGAAAGAACACAATTATTTGCACAAATGTATTTTTAACAAAATATGATAAAACAGTCTACTGTAATCCTCATTTTTGCAACTGGTCACGTGGCCTTAGCTGGGCTTTATAACTACCTTCCTCTATTACCCACTCTGTATCTCCTATCTTCAGCAAGCACTTCATCAGGTTTGGGCTCTTCTCCTGGAGAAGTGGTCCACGCCTTCATTCCTGAAGGGTCTGTGTCCTTTGTCATCCTGCCTGGCTTAGGTTGTTGTGGTTTCCCATAGACTTTAATCACAGGGCATGGTAGCACCAAGAGACTCCCTAAAGGGTCTACTACACTCCAGACATCATAATCTTTCTTACTTCCTTTGTGGAGAAGCAATCCAATTTCTCCTTTGTAATCTGTATTAATCTCCCCTCCTAACACTGTTTTGCCTTTCTTAGTCTGTTGGTTTATAGGCATCAGAAGCCCAAAGTGGCAAGGGGTGGTGGGAGTCGGAACTTCCAGTTCAATAGAATATTTGTTGTGGCTCCTGGCAGGAGTGCTCTCTCCTCTGGAAACAAAACTTCCGGGACAGCAGAATTTAAGGTTGTGGAAACGTGAAGCAAAAATTTCCTAAGAGATCATTAGGGGTGATAGTGAGTGGAACTGTTCTTTTTCTACCCTTGATTCCTGGACTCATGGATCCTGCCTATGGGAGAAACTGTACCATATATTGGACGCTGATTCACAGCATATACCACATTTCCCAGCCCTCCAGGCTCCTGCCACTTAATTGGCACCGTAACTGTATCTTCAAAAGGCCATTCTAGCTTGGCCAGCTTTTTCAGGTTGGTGGGAAAGATGGTAAGACCTTTGCACAAATATCTTTACAAACACATTCTTAACAAAATATGACAGAAACATTCATGTCCATTTAAACATCATTTCTGCAACTGGTCATTTGGCCTTAGCTGATATTTATAACTCCATGATCGTAGGTCTACTGCCACAATTCTCTGGCTGTGAAGTGAGTTCCTTGTTTAGAAGCAATACTGTATAGAATACCATTCGAGGTGAGTAAGGCATTCTGTACATCCACAGATGATAGTTTTAGCAGAAGCATTACATTCAGGAAAAGTAAATCTATTACCAGGATAAGTATCTACTTCAGTAAGGATGAAGTGTTGCTGTTCTTTTCATGGAGGAAGTGGTCCAATGTAGTCAACCTACCACCAGGTCACTGGCTGGTCATCCCAGGGCATAATGCCATATCTGGGGCTGCTCAGTGTTGGTCTCTGCTATTGGCAGATCTGGCCCTCAGCAGCAGCCATAGTGAGGTCAGCCTTGGTGAGTGGAAGTCCATGTAGTAGAGCCCATCTGCCATTGACACCTCAAAAACCACCAGGTCTGCTGGATCATATGGTCCAAGTGGTAGAGGAGCCTGAACAACAGCAGGGACTTTGAAGAGCCTTCTCCTGTTCCAGGTCTCACTCAAAGCATCTTTCTAAGTCACTTGGTATATGGGCTGGAGTAACATACCCAAATGAGGAATGTGCTGTTTCCAGAATCCAAATAGCTCTACTAAATGTGCTTCTTTCTTGGTTGTGGGAGAGGCCAAATGCAATAACTTATCCTTCACCTAAGAAGGGATATCGCTGTATGTCCCATACCCTACTGGACTCATAAGAAATTTGCTGAGGTAGGAAGTCCTTGGATTTTGCTTGGATTTATTTCTCATCCTCTGATGTATGTATATGTTATCAACAAGTTCAAAGTGGTTGCTATCTCCTGCTCCCTGGGTTCAATCAGCATAATGTTGTCAATATAGGGGACCAATGTGACATTTTGTGGAAGAGACCAATGATCAAGATCCCTTCAAACAAAATTATGACACCGATCTAGAGAGTTAACCTATCCTTCAGGTAAAACTGAAAAGGTATACTGCTGGCCTTGCCAACTGAAAACAAATTGCTTCTTATGGTTCTTATAAGGCAGGTACCAAGAAAAAGGCATTTGCTAGATCAATAGCTACATACAAAGTACCAGGAGACAAATTAATCTGCTCATGTAAGGATACCACATCTGGTACGGCAGTGGCAATTGAGTCACTACTTGGTTGAGTTTTTAATAGTCAACTGTCATTCTTCATGGCCCATCTGTCTTTTGAACTGGCCAGCTGGAGAGCTAAAGGGAGATGTGGTAGGAACCACACTCCTGCATCTTTCAAATCCTTGATGGGTGGTACTAATTTCTGCATTTTCTTTAGGGATGAAATATTGTTTCTGATTCACTATTTTCTTTGGCAGAGACAACTCTAAAGGCTTCCATTTAGCCTTTCTAACCATAATAGTTCTTACTCCACAGGTTGGGAAATCAATGTGAGGATTCTGCTGATGTCTAAGTATATTTATCACAAATACACATTCTGGGACTGTGGAAATAACCACAGGATGAGTTTGGGGACCTACGATGAGTCAGACCAGCTAAAACTCAATTAATCACTTGACCTCCGTTCGCCCCTACTTTAACAGGAGAGCTGCAATGTTTCTTGGGGTCTCGCAGAAACAGCATCAATACAGAACCATATCCAATAGACCCAGGGAAGTCTGATTGTTTCCTTTCCACCAGTTACCCTTGTCAAAGGCTGTAGGTCCTTCTGGGGAAGGACTGGAGAAAGGCTAACAGTAAAACCTTTAGATGTTTTATCAAGGTCCTTCCTCAAGGGAAACTTCATCTGAGGGGTTCTGGGTCTGCAAACTTGCTCAAGTTGGAAGCTGGTTCGTGGGCTGAGATTCCTTTTTCGCCACAATCCAGTGGAAGCTTTCTCTCATTTGTTTGAGAATTTTCCCACTTAAAAAGATCAAACAGAAATGCAGTAGGCTTCTTATCTAGTCCATACCAGGAAACACCATCATTGATTACCCAGTACCAAAGGTCATGCCATCATAAAATTCACTTTGCCCATGCTGACTGTTATGGTCAGACCATTATCGATATGGCTTTGCCTATGCTGCCCACTAAGATAACAACAGTCACGTTGCCTTGGAGACTCAGTGTTGCCACCTGACTCAATGCTGCTCTGAGCTCCAGTTGAGCTTGTTGCATTTAATTTATCCAACTGAGCAGCAGCATCTCCAGCCCTAAGGTCTGGCACAAGGGCAGGAGGGCACACACTCTTCAAATGTGCTGGTGCCCCTCTCAGCAATTTGCACCTTATAGGATTAGTGAAGAGCATGTCTTGCGGGCCTTCAAATTGTGGTGGATTAGGCTTTACACAGCACACCCACTCCAGCATTGCAATTTCCCTAAGCCCTACAATCCCTTCATCAACACCAAGCCAAGAGATATCAGGCATCTCCAACTCTTTTTTTCAGTCAGCCGTCTCTTGATAAATGCTTCAGCCAACCATTCAAACTTTTGACATTTTAAAAAATATATGTCAGTGTCCATATTAAACCTAGAATCTCTGCTCAGCAAGCCTGTATCAATAAACTCAGCCTGATCCAGTTGGATGTTCCTTCCACCATTATCCCACACCCTTAAAATCCATTCCCCAGACTTCTGCTTGAATGAATTAGCAAACTCCTTAAGCTGTTTAGTAGGGTAGCACACTTCATGGACTATCCTCTCTACTTCCCTCCTAGGAGCCTGCTTAGCCTTAAGTCTGGCAATAGGTCTAGAGGCAACCGTTGGTGGGCCCTAAGTATTGCCTTGCCTGGCATCTCCTTCAGAGAGGGTCACTGCTGGTAAGGATTGATTTCCACAGTCCAAGTAGAAAAAGGCAATTGTCTTAATTAGGGTTATTATTGCTATGATAAATACCATGACCAAAAGCAACTAGGGGAGGAATGGGTTTATTTCACTCACAGTTCCTTATAACAGTTCATCACCTAGATTAATGAGGGCAGGAACCCACACAGGGCAGGAACCTGGAGACTGGAGCTGATGCAAAGGCCATGGAGGGGTACTGCTTATTGATTTGCTCCTGCTTTCTTGCTTGCTCAGCCTGATTTCTTAAAGAACCCAGAACCACCAGCCCAGGGGTGGAATCATCCACAATGGGCTGGGTCTTCCCCTATCAATGAACAATTACAAATATATCCTACAGGCTTGCCTACAACCTGATCTTATGGAGGCATTTTCTTAATTGAGATTCTTTCCTCATAGATGACATTAGCTTGTGTCAAGTTGACGGAAAATGAACCAGCACAGCAGTATTTCAGGGGGTGGAGGTGTGAGTACATCTTCTGCTGAGGGTGCAGAGACTGCTTTCTCAGGTGAGAAACACTACACTTGAGAACCCGAGGGTTCAAAATTCTCAGCCTCAATACAGTCCTCCCACTCACCTCCATCCCGAGTTACAAGATCCCATTCTCTTAACAATTAACGCCCCTTACTTTAACTGCTGACACCCTCTACGGCTGGAACTTGAATTTTTGCTCTAATTCAGCCAACCTTATAGGCTTTGGTTTGATTTTCTTTGAGCTCTGTGGCCTCTGGAGAGAAGATTCTCTTCCAGGGCTCACTTTGAAACTTTAGACTGTTTATACACATCTGGAAATGGTCAGTTTTCTCACTGTATTCACTGTTGTCCTTCACCATATTCTGAGATGCTAGAAGTTGGTTAATTTTATCATGGAGCTCATTCTTTCCCTTTGTCACTTTGTTCATGAGTTCTAGGAGCAGCCAACCAGAGCCCTCATTTTCCTTGTTTTCCCACACTTGTCGAAATTTCTTTTTTTTTTCTTAGATATGCATTTTTTATTTCATTTTTTGAAGGCCGAATGCCGTTTATTGAAGGAGGGAAGAGGTCTTAAGTACAGGCTTACGCACAATGGGAGAACACCAGAGGGCAGAAGTTTGCTACTGATGTTTTGCAATCTTGCGTCTAAGCTGTTAATGCCCAATATGCAGGATACACAGTTTTATATACAGAATCATGAAATCTGTTGCCTCTCATAACTGATGAGTCAGTATAATCAAATAGATTTGTCTCCCTAAAGTTTGTATCCATCCTTAATGTGTCTCTGTTTCACACCATGAACTTTTAGTACTCTGAGTTTCTAGGGGAGATTTCAGTAACTAAAAAGATGTCAATAACTAGGTGTTGGCAAATTGGAAAGCCTATTCCAGATACCTAATAAAATTTATCTTTATACTTCAGTTGCTCTAGAACCACTTCTGGTGGCAAAATCTGTATTAGTCAGCATTCTCTAAAGGAACAGAACTTACAGAATAAATCTACGGAAAAAATCCCTCACAGGCATACCCAGCCACTTAAGTTTTAGTTAATTCCAGATGTAGTCAAGTTGACAATCAAGAATAGCCATCACACAGACTGTTATAATCATGACATCCTGCTCCTTCATTCTGTGCCCAAGGAAACCAAGACCCAAATTATTTAGGTGACTTTCTCCAAGATACACAGAGTTTTAACCCTGAACATTCTGGCACATTATAGCTGGCTCCTCCTTCCTCCTCCTCTTCCTCCTCTTCCTCCTCTTCCTCCTCCTCCTCCTCCTCCTCTTCTTCTTCTCTCTCTTTCTCTCTCTCTCTCTCTCCCTTTCTGTGTGTGTATATGTGTGCTTTCTGGACCCAAAACTTTGCACACACTAGATAAGATCTCTGCCACTGAGCACCACCTTTTTAGCCTTCTATCATCTTAACCACCATTCCTGAAGAAGCTCCACTCCCAGAAGATAGTCATTCAGACATAACAAATCTTTGGTCTTTGTATCAATCATATATTCACAAAAGTAAAACTAATCATATACAAATGAAAGGTTTCAAAGTCATTAAAATTGATCTCTAGGCAGTTTGCTTATAGGAATCTAATTGGTCATTTTGGTTTTCCTTATGATTGTTTAAAAGAATATAAAATATTGAATACATTATTTTTTCACTCAATGAATTATTAGATATTAATTTCTGTGCATTACATTTCTCTACAAAAGTTCAGTTTCCTATTATTTTTGTCTTATGGTTTCCTTTAAATTTGTGGGATGAGTAGCAATATTTTAGCTGGGGAAAGAATTTCCCTAATTTCTGCCATCATCATAAAGCAATCATATTTTCTTCATTCATTCTTTAGTTTTAAGATGATAGTTTAAAAGGAATGCATTTCAGCTTCAAAGATCTTATTCAAAATCAGCAAGATAAGCACTAAAATTTGTCCTTATAAAACCAGAACAGAAAAAAGACTTTGGAACATTCAGCCTTGAATGGGATGTCTCCATCAAATTCCTCCCCTCAAAGCTCAGGGAACCACAAGGAAGAGGGGGCAGAAAGAATGTAAGAGCCAGACAGTACAGAGGATACAAGGGGAACAAGTCCTTCTAAATCAACATGAGCAAAGCTCATATGAACTCACAGAAACCGAATCAGCATGCACAGGACCTGCACAGATCTGCTCCAGGTCATCTTGGGCACCAATGTTATGAATTATGCATAAGTGGGGACCCCCAGCTGGCCATGGCAGGGTATCCCACCGTGAGGAAAAGCATGCTGGCATGCTGGGTAAATGCAGCAGTGGGACAACCCAGGCCATGCGGGGCATGGCGGCAGGGCGGTGGGTGGACATTCACAAACCATTTCCACGCACAATGTAGCATCTGGGTTATTATAATAGAGAGACAAAGAGAAGATAGGAAAGAGGGAGAGAAGGGAGAGAGGGGGGTGAGAGAGAGGGGTACACACCTCGTGGTAGGGGAGAGAGGGAGAGAGAGAGAGAGGAAAAGAGAGAGGAAGGGGAGGAGTTTTTCCTTTATGTCAGGACACAGGGCAGCCCCAAGGGTCAGGTCAGAATATTAACATTGACTTCCAGTTTAGTGTTTTTATGGGATTCCTGAGTTCTAAATGAGTCTGATTCTTGTGCCTTCTCTTAGGCTCTTTTCCTTCTGTTGATTGGTCTTGTCCAACTCTGACGTGACAATTGGCTTCATCTTACTATATTTTATTATTGCCTCTTAGAAGCTTATTTCTAAATGAGAGACAGGAAGAGAGAGGATTCAGATGGGAGGGGAGGTGGGGGAGGAGCTGGGAGGAGTAGAGGGAGGAGAAACCGCAATCTGGTTATAATATGTGAGAAAAGAATCTATTTTCAATGAAAGGGGGAAAATGTATTTCCTTTAAAAAAAATGAAATTAAACCAGAACATTATTCTATCGTTCATACTCCATCTCACAGTGGTGGTCACCTAGAAGGGTGACGACACTAAAGTCTTTCTATTTTACAGTCATGTGGAATGTGGTAGTGTATGTCAGAGGTAATACAGCATCAAATGATGGAAGAAAAATCAAACTCTTGGCCCATTTCAGTGAACAGGAAGCCAGCAGCCAATGGCACTCACCTGAGACGGGAGTCCTTGAAGGTGTCCAGGTAGGCGGGGTAACTCCACTCCACTTTGCTTCCTTTACACCTGAGCTCTACCGTTTGTCCGGCCATCAGACTCATCGTAGCAGCAGGCTTCTGGAAGCGGCCGCTGTCCATGGCCTGCATCATGATGGACTGGCTCTTTGGTGTGGAGTCAGCTGAGTCCCTGTCCTTTACTTTTGGAATCTTGGGTTTGGCCTTTTTGTTGGTAGGTTTGATTCTGTTTTCTCCTTGTTCCTTTGCACGCTTGTTCTTAGGAGGGTGTTGACCAGCAACTGCAAAGGCGTGAGAGGGAGGCAGTGAATGGCATTCCCAGAGCATGAGAAACCCACAGCAGATGACTTCCATCCATAATCATAAGCCATAAAGCAATCATTTGTTCTTTATCCATTCTTTAGTTTTAAAACAATTTAAAAGAAATACATTCCAGTTTCAAAGGTATTATTCAAAATCAGCAAAATATAAACTAAAATTTGCCCTTATAAAACCAGAACATTTTTCTTTTGTTCATACCCCATCTCACAATGGAGTCACCTAGAAGACCTGCACTGAAGACATTCAGAATCTGTTTTAGGTCTCAGCCATCACTTTGCCTGGTGCTCAGTCCCAGGTGACTCTTTAAACGCAAGGATACGTAATCAGTCTCTAAGAGCAAGGGACATGAATGGCATTAGAAATGCACTCAGATGATTTAAAGTATCTTTCAAAATGGAAATGGAGGGTGGGGTCTGCATTTGATGGGGACGTAGAAGAAAATGTTTATAGGGCCAGGGACATAGCACAGTTGGAACAGTGTTTGTCTAGCATGCAGCAGAGCCATGGTTCCGTCCCTAGCACTGCGTAAGACAGGGTGTTATGCTACATGTCTGCATCCCAAATACTCATGTTATTTGTTTTTCACTCCTTTTTGGGGGGCCTGTCACGTAGCTCCCAAATAAATCACATATGAAGGCTTATTCTTAATTACGAATACCAGGCCTTAGTTTGGTTTAGTTTCTAGCCAGTTTTTCTTAACTTTAAATTAACCCATCTATCTTTTGCCTCTGGGCTTTTCCTTTTCTATTCTCTCATATCTTTCTTTGTTTCTTATTCCGTGGCTTGCTGTGTAGCTGGGTGACTGGCCCCCAGAGTCCTCCTCCTTCTCTGGCTCCTAGATCTTAGATCCCTCCTCCCAGTTTTCTCCTTCTATATATCCTCTCTGCCTGCCAGACCTGCCTATCCTCTCTCCTGCCTTGCTATTGGCTGTTCAGCTCTTTATTAGAGCATCAGGTGTTTTAGACAGGCACAGTAACACAGCTTCACAGAGTTAAACAAATGCAACATAAACAAAAGTAACACACCTTAAAATAATATTCTACTACACACGCAGGATGTAGAGGCAGGAGAATCAGAAATTCAAAGTTCTCTTCAACTATACAGTAAATTCAAGGTCAACTTGGGCTACATGTAACCCTGTCTTGAAAAAAGGCACATGAAACATAAGCCAGCTTAAAGCTGTATGTGTAAGTTATTGAAACTCAATGGTAGGGCTGACTGGGAAGATGCCTCAGCTGGTAGAATGCCTGCAAGGGAACCATGAGGACTTGAGTTCAATCCCTAGAAACCACGTAAAGGCTGGTGTGTAATCCTAGTGCTGAAGTTGAGAAAGGGGATGAGGAGGGGCACGGAGACAGGTGGATTCCTGGAGCTCACTGGCCATCCAGTCTAGCCACTAGGTTCAATGGAGGACTGTCTTAAAAATTAAGGAGGAAGGGAATAGGGAAAGGAACACCAATATTGAACTCTGGTTTCTATATAACCACCACCACCAACAACAACAACATCAACAACAACAACAAACCCCAACTATAACAATAGCTTAGAGTTTAACTAATGAAATATTTCTGGAGACTGTTTTCACCAACATTGCTGAGAACTGCCATCAAACAGCGATGACACAAAGCTGCCCTGCCTTAAATTGGCATTTTGTCTTCTCTACAAGGCATCCATCATGGCCTACACTTGGGGGAAGTTGCTCCCACTCCCCGGACCTTCTAGAGACCACTGGGCTCCAGAAATCTCAGCCAAGTCCTTTCCAGCTGTGCTGTTTGTTGTGTTCCCCCTGAAAAGGTGAGAAGATGGCCATGCAGCTTGGACCCACTATCTGTAGGCATGCTAGATGAAAATAACAAAAGATGCTCTGAAAGGTTTGAATACATTATACAAAAACACTCAATTGACCCTTGGCAAAATACTGAACCAGAACTCAGGTTCCCCTACCCTATTGCAGCGTGTTCATGTCATTGCACGGAGATTAACCTGCTGTATGTATTCTAAATAAGTGACTACGAACCCTGGCCAGTAGGGGGACTTGCAAGACATTTGTATCAAATGGGGAAACAGGATGATATCAGGGGAAAATCATTGTCAAAGCTCGACCCTGTGTGCTTCCCTGCTGCCCTTGAATCTTGTGACAGGAGCAATTTAGTCTCCACTCTCAGCTCAGCCTTGCCCAGACCCTGGGACCAGCGCGCTGTTTGAGCTCCCAGCTCAGAGTCTACACCCGGCCCTGTCAAAGTCCGTGCAGTCTGTACACCTTCGCTCCCTATGCCCAGCATTCTTCTCTGTGGTGGCCTCAGAGCCAGTCACAATTAGATTCCTAGACCTGACTCACCGTGCATCTCCTCATTTTCCTTCATGCTTCTACTCCATTCCACCAGGCACATGGCCTGCTGACCTTAGTCTTTGCACAGGGTAGAGCTGTGTCCTTGAGCTTCATGCTCCAAGGCAGAGGCCCCAACACTGCTGTTTGCCCAGCCCTGCCAACCCTGCACACCTGCTCTATTCACCCCTGGTTCTAATGATGGGCTAGACACAGCGGCTCTCATGCGCAGGCCCCTTCTCACGGTTCATCCTAGCTGTCTGTCCAGCTTGATGTCCACAGGGTTTAGAGTCAGCTAGGAGACACATCTCTTGGTGTGTCTGTGAGAGTGTTTCCAGAAAGGTTTAACTGAGGATGAAGGTCCCTTCTCATTGGGCTCAGGTTGCAGACTGACTGAAAAGAGAGAGAGAAATCAAGTGGAACATAGCATCCATTTCTCCATGCTTGACTATAGGCTTACGGCCAACTGCTTCATACCCCTGCCACGGTGCCTTCCTGTCATGATGAACTGTATCGTTTTAAACCATGACTGCAAACAAACCCTTCCTTCCTTACGTTTATTTTTGCACTTTTGGAGCTTTGGTATTTAGTCATAGTAATATGAAGCATGAGTAACACATTCCCTAACCTCCTATAAGGAGAAGCACCATAGCCATGGGAACCATATCACATGAGCAGAAATCCACTAATTCAACACCGCCATGTGTGAGGGAAAAGCCTCAGCTTTGCATTATGTCAGAAGTCATATACCCCTCCCCCAAAGATAGAAAATAAAAGCCTACTATACTGATGTCCAAGTATTCTGTGCCCCAAAGGCATTTTGCTTACACTATGCTTATGAGACTGGCTGATCTTTTAACTGATTTTTTAACTATTATTATTATAAAAACTTCCTTTAATTAATGTTTGTACAATGAAAGAGACTTGTCAAACACAATGGAAAGTTTGAAATACATTGAAACATAAATCCATACATCACCGTAAACACAACACCCAATGTTGAAAACCACAACATCAAATTTACACCATCCCTGTAAACAGTCATGTTCTGATTTTTACATGCTTCCAAGTGGTGGTAGATATGGCCTTCTGAATACAGAGCACTGTGGCGATACTGTGTTCCCCAAAATATTGTGCACCCTAATAAACTTATCTGGGGTCAGAGAACAGAACAGCCACTAGTTACAGAGGCCAGAAAATGGTGGCACACACGCCTTTAATCCTATCACTTGGGAGGCAGAAATCCATCTGGATCTCTGTGAGTTTAAAGCCACACTGGAAACAGCCAGGCATGGTGACTCATGCCTTTAATCCCAGGAAGTAATGGCAGAAGCAGAAAGGTATTTAAGGCATGAGGACGAGGGACTAGAGCTGGTTAAGCTTTTAGGCTTTTGAGCAGCAGTTCAGCTGAGATTCATTTGGATAAGGACACAGGCTTCCAGTCTGAGGAAACAGATTCAGCTGAGGAACTGGTGAGGTGAGGAATCTGTGGCTTGTTCTGCTTCTCTGATCTTCCAGCATTCACCCCAATACCTGGCACCAGGTTTGTTTTTATTAATAAGACTTTTTAAGATTCATGCTACAAATCACAGTAGGGCTTTGAGGTCACACTCATCTGACAGGGCTGTGGCATTGAGGGCTCAACTCAAGAAGAAAAGCAGGTACCAGCACATTCACACAGTGTTATCAAGCAAATACTCTTTAAATACCAAAATGAGAAATAAGAAGGCAATATAAGCATGCTATCAGAAAGGTGGTAGGAAGTAAGGACAACTGTGTACAACTTGAAGCTGAGATGTGGTTCTCCAGCTTTATTTCTTTGGCTTCTTGGGTAGTGGCCACAGGAACAGTAAGATGTGAGGTTCTGGTTCATGGATCATTCAAGGGACCCATCTCTGACTCTGCTGAACACCAAGATTTCTCCATTCAGAATCAGACATCTAACGGGTTTTAGGGACCAACTTGCCTATATATGTCCTTGGGCAACATGACATGCCAGTATTCATCCTCCTCGCTGTTGTGTTTGTCTGAATAGTAAAGTTGTTTGTGTAACATGACTGCTCTGCCTGAGGATGTTCAGCCCTGCACCACTGGCCTCCAGACAACTCCCAGCAGCCTTGACTAATGGTCTTAACTTGATGTTTCTGCTTTAAACTACATCGTCACGGAACCTTCTCTAAATCCCTTGGAATTCACACAACCAGGGCTATCAGTTAGACTTCTGCGTTATCAGGTCCTATGATGCTACACTGCTCAATAGCAGCTATTTACTCTGGTTATTACCCACCCAAATATTTGCTACTCTGTGTGGAAAATAATTCCATCTTTTTGACCAAATAGACCCCAATTGCTCTAACTGTGTTATTGGTCTAGCGGCTTGATTATGAAAATGACCCGTTGTTTAACGGTACAAAGTCAAAGAAAACCAAGAGGCTGTAGGTATAGCTCAGTGATAGAGCACGTGCTTAGTGTGAATGAGGCTTTCATTTCAATTCCCAGCATCTTCTTTATCAAAAAGCCACTTTAGTAGCCTCACAGGTACCAGAATTCTGGGATTGAAAGACACCTACGTCCCATGTCTGACATACTAAAAGACTATGACTTCTCACATCCACCTGCACTGTAGTAGATCTCTAGGATTCCAACAGAACCCACCCTACAGGCAACAACCCACAGATCCCTGTTGAGCTGTCTCCAACCACCCTACTCAGTACTCAGACTTCCCAGGTCTTCTTCCAGGGTCTAACCCAGTGAGTCTCCCTGACACCCCCATCCATGCCTTCTCCTGAAACCCATCAGTCCCACAACCAGTGAACCAGCCTAATCTGGCCTCCCCTACCTGTACTGAGAAGGAGCTCTAAGCTTTGGCCAGGACCATACCTCCCTACCCCACAACCTACAGGACCTGCCATGCCATGGGCACCCTTTCCATCCTGCTAGATTTACCCCTACACTCCAGGCTTGGAACAGAAAGCATACCCTAGTCCCCCATCCATCTGACTTCATTGCCTCCAAGCCATTTTCAATTTTTAGACCCAGCCCGCTCACACATCCAAACTGCTCTGTCCAGAACAGACTCAGAACAAAAGAAGTTCACATGCCCCCTGATCTCACCGCAAAAGTACCAACAGTATGAAGGACCAAACCAGAATCTCCTCTTCAAAATGTACCAGGCCCACAGAAATGTTCCCCAAACCCGGATGAGCTGCAGGACCCAGATTGTAAAAGAGTAGCCATAAACTTAAAATAATCAAGGAGTTCATAAAAGAAGACACCAAGAAACAGCTTAATGAAATGAAGGAGAAAATGCTTGAGTAGAATAAATGCCTCAGGGATGCCCAAGAAACCACAAGCATAAAGTGGATGGAAATGACAGAGACGATCCAGGGCTTGAAAAGAGAATTCAACAAGGATATAGAAACATCCAAAGGAGTCAAGCTGAGGTGACGGTAGAATTGCAAACCCAGTGACTGAGCTGTCGCCTGAAAGGAAGGCCTTGCAAGTGGGTCAAGCAGAAGTTAGAATTTCTGGTTCTGAAGACAGAGGACCTAGACTACATAAGCAAGGACTATGGAAAATTAAAAAAAAAAAAAAAAAAAAAAAGAAAAAGAAAAAACTCACAGGGAAAGGAACACGCAGAAAACGTGGGACACCATAAAAAAAAGTCAAGTTATAGGCATAGATGAGGGTAAAGAATCCTAAGTCAATGGTATAGACCAGATCAACAAGATCATCGAAAACTCCCCCGAACTTAAGAAAGACACACTCATCCAAGTGCAAGAAACACACAGAGTATGAAATAGACAAGACCAGGAAAGAAAATCCCCATGGCATACCATAGTTAAAACACTAAGTATCGCCTGGTGGTAGTGATCCATGCCTCAGATCCTTTAATCTCAGCACTCAGAAGGCAGAGACAGTGCCTTCTGGCCTCTGAGTTGGAGGCCAGCTTGGTCTATAGAGTGAGTTCCAGGACAGCCAGGGTTTCACAGAGAAAACCTGTTTTGGGAACAAAACAAAACAAAAACAAAAACCAAACAAAAAGCAAACCCATTAAGTATACATAACAAAGAGAGTGTATTGAAAGCTACCAGAGCAAAAATACAAATCACATTTAAAGAAAAACCTGTCAGAATAACAGCAGATTTCTCAATGGAAACTTTCAAAGCCAGAAGAGCCCAAAACAACGCATTCTATGTCTTAAAAGGTTATGACTACCAACCTAGACTAACATTGTGGTTGTTTTTCACTCTTTGGGCTCTTGGAGGGCCCTTTGTTCTTGGAGGGCCCACTACCCAGCTCCCAAATAAGTCACACACACGGAGGCTTATTTTTTATTATAAATGCCCGGCCTTAGTTTGGCTTGTTTCTATCCAGCTTTTCTTAAATTATCCCATCCACCTTTCTCTTAATTCTATATGTCTTACTTTCACTCTTGTTCCATGGCTGGCTGTGTGGCTGGGTGGCTGGCCTCTAGTGTCTTCCTCTCCTTGTTCTCTTGTTCTTTCTTCTTTTTCCCACATTTCCCCTCTTTTTATTTTCTCTGCCTGCCAGCCCTGCCTATCCTTTCTCCTGCCTTGCTATTGGTCATTCAACTCTTTATTAGACCATCAGGTGTTTTAGACAGGCAACAGTAACACAGCTTCACAGAGTTAAACAAATGCAACATAAAAGAATGCAATACATTTTTTGCATTAAAACAAACGCTCCACAGCATAAACAAATGTAACACATCTTAAATTAATATTCCACCACAAAACTTTGCACAACATAAATGGCCTAAAAAATTATACCCAACAACAAAACTGAAATACAAGAAGCATTATTTCAGGTTGAAAAGAGGAATAAGCATAGCAGAGAGACTCTGGAAAGAAATATGGAGACATAGTTATCAAAACACAAAATACCACTGGGAACATAAAGAACAATACCCAGATTCAATGACATGAGGACAATTAATGCAAACATTTCAATAATATCTTTAAATATCATTGGCCTCAATTCCCCAGTTAAAAGACACCAGTTGACTGAACAGATCAAGAAGCATCTTATTTTTAAAGATAGATATCACTTAAGAGTAAAAGGTTGGTGGGCTGGAGAGATGGCTCAGCAGTTAAAGGCTAGGCTCACAACCAAAAATATAAGAGTAAAAGGTTGGACAAAAGCACTCCAATCAAATGGGACCAGGAAGAAATCAGGCATCGGTATCCTAATACCTGACGAAATAGGCTTCAAGCCAAAACTACTCAAAAGAGATAAATAAGGGCACTTTATTCTAATCAAGGAAACAGTTAAACCAAGAAGACATTACTATCCATTACTATCCTGAATATATATGAACCAAATTCAGGGGGTTCCAATTTCATAAAAAAAATGACCTATCAGTTTTAAAATCACAGACTAACATCAATCCATTAACAGTAGCTGATTTCAATATCCCACCTTCTCCAATAGACAGGTCATCTGGACAAAAATAGATAAATAAAGAGAAACATCAGACTTAATTGACATCATACATCAAGTGGACTTAACAGATGTCTACAGAATGTTCCACCTAGTACCACATATTCTACTCAGCAGCACATGGAAGCTTTCCTACAATAGACCACATCCTGGGGTACAAACCATATCCTTACAAATTAAAAAAGATTAAAATCATGCTTTCTATCCATCCTATCTGATCACAATGCAGTAAAACAAAATTGACAGTGAACAAATCTCTAATAAACACACATGCTCTTGGAGACTAAATAACTCATTACTGGATGATGAATGGGTAAAAAAAAATACAAAAGAAATAAAAAAATTCCCAGAACTAAATGAAAATGAGAACATAATACAATAAAACCTCTGGAACACAGTGAAATCAGTGTTATGAGAGAAATTTATAGCTCTAAGTGCCTACATTTAAAAAATCAGAAAGAGCACAAATGAACAGCTTAATGGTGCAATCCAAAAAGTTGGAAAAATAAGAATGAATCAAATCCAAGCCCAATGGATGGCAAGAAATAGTGAAATTCAGAGCATAAATCAATGCAGAAGGAACAACAACAACAACAACAACAAAAATACAAAGAATCGAGAAATTTAGGAGCTGGTTCTTGGAGACAATAAACCAAATTGACAGATTCTTGGCCCAACTAACCAAAAGAAAGAAAAAGAGGACCCATATTAACAAAATGAACAGGGAAATATTTCAACAGACACCAAAGAAATTCTGAATATTATATAGGAATTTTTTTGTTTTTTGTTTTTTGAGACAGGGTTTCTCTGTGTACCTTTGCACCTTTCCTGGATCTCGCTTTGTAGATCAGGCTGGCCTTTAACTCACAGAGATCTGCCTGCCTCTGCCTCCCAAGTGCTGGGATTAAAGGCGTGTGCCACCATCGCCCGACTTAAAGGGATATTTTTAAAACTCTGTTAAGCTGAAAAACTTATGAGAAATGGATGCATTTCTAGATTCAGCCAAATCACCAAAATTAAACTAAGAAGTCTTAAAAAAAATGTAATGAAAAGCCTACCAGGTAAAAAAAATCCAGGGCCAATGGGTTCACAGCAGAATTCTACCAGACATTCAAAGGAGATCTAAAGCCAATCCTCCTTTATTTAAAAACAAAAATGAAACCAAAGGAGCACTCTCAAACTCCTACATAGCCAGCATCATTTTAATATTCAAACCAGGTAAATACAACAAGAAAAGAAAACCATAGGCTGCTGACATCTCTGATAAACATAGACTCAAAAATATTCAATAAATTACTTTCAAACACAATACAGATATCCATCAAAAAGATCATCCACCTTGACCAAGTTGACTTTGTCCCTGAAATTCAGGTATGGGTCAACATACACAAGTCAATTAAATGTAATTAGTTCCATAAATGGACTTAAAACAAAAATCACTTGATCATGACAATAGAAGCAGAAAAAGCTTTTGACAAAATCCAGTATCGTTTCATGCTAAAAATCCTAGAACGTAGGGTGAAAGGAAACATACCTCTACACATTAAAAGTGAAACCCACGAGAAACCCACAGCCAACATTACCCTAAATGGAGAAAAGCTTGACACAGTTCCACTGTAGTCAGGAACAAGACTATCCCTGCTTCTTTTCAGTATTATGCTATAAATACTAGCTGGAGCAATAAGGCAAGAGAAGGAATGGAAGGCATACAAGAGTGAAAGAAGTTCACATTATTCCTATTTGTGAAAACAGTAGAGATGACAAAAATTCTACCAGAAAACTCCTAGAGATAAGCAAATTCAGAAACATGGCAGGATACAGAATCAACTTGCACCAATCAATAGCTTTTCTACACACCACCAACAAACATACAGAGGAGATCTTAGAAACACCCCCATTCAGAGTACCCTCAAAGGAAAGAAAACATCTAGGAATAAACCTAACAAGGAAGTGAGGGACTTCTACAATGAAAACTTTAAACCTCTGAAGAGAAAGATACAGAAAAACAGAAAGACATCCCATGCTCATGGATTAGTAGAATTAACATTGTGAAAATGACCATTTTACCAAAAACTATTTACAGTTTGTAGTGACCGGTTTTGTGTCAACTTGACACAAGCTAGAGTCATAAGAGAGGAAGGAGCCTCAGTCGAGGAAATGCCTCCATGAGATCCAGCTGCAAAGCATTTTCTTAATTAGTGAACAATGGGGAGGGCCTAGCCCATGGTGGGTGGTGCCATCCCTGGACTGGTGGTCCTGGGTTCTATAAGAAAGCAGACTGAGCAAGCCAGGGGAAGCAAGCCAGTAAGCAGCTCCCCTCCACGACCTCTGCATCAGCTCTTGTCTCCAGGATCCTGCCCTGCTTGAGTTCCTGTCTGACTTCCTTCAAGAATGGAATATGGAAGTGTAAGCCAAATAAACCCTTTCCTCTCCAACTTGCTTTTTGATCATGGTGTTTCATCATCAGCAATAGAAACCCTAACTAAGACACAGATTCAGTGCAATCTCAACCAAAATTTCCATCTCAGTCTTCCCAGAAAAAGATGTCCTAAACTACATATGGAATCACAAAAGACCTCAGATAGCCTGAACAATCCTGAGCAACAGAGCAATGCTGGAGGGATTACAATTACAGATCTTAAGATATAATACAAGGTCATAATAATAAAAACAATATGGCACTGGCACCAAAACAGACATATGGACCAATAGGACAAAATCAAGTACCCCAACATGAGTAGACATAACCTCAGCTACTTAATGTTTGACAAAGATGCAAAACAATATATGCTCAAACAAAGCATCTTCATTGACAGATGTTGGGAAAACTGGATGTGTACATTGAACGCATATCAATCACCTTGCACAAAATTAGCTCCAAATGGATCTAACACCTAAACATGGAACCTGAAACACTGAACCTGCTATAAGAAAACATGAGCAATTCTCTACATGATATAGGTGTAGGAAAGGACTTTGTGGGGAAAAAAAAAGGCCATACATTTGAGAGGAAGCAAGAACAGGTAAATGGGAGGTTTGGGGGTGAGGAAAGGGAAGGTAGAAATGTTGTCATGGCTAAAAGAGGGGACTGTATCCCCTGAAACTGAAGGTATAAAGGCTGCTAGTCACCGTGTGGACACTGTGAAGGAGCCCAGGTCCTTTGCAAGAACAGCAAGTTCCCTTAACTGCTGAGCCATCTTTCAAGCCCGCACCTCACTGATTTTTGTGGTAATTGAGTTAACATATTTTAAGTGTTGAGAACAGTGTCAGAATCCCCATTAACTGTCCACTAAGTGCTCTTAATTGTGTGGCTGTTGCATGTACTGTATATGAACTACTGGTAGGCAAAGCAGTCTTCCTTCCTTCCTTCTTTCCTTCCTTCCTTCCTCCCTCCCTTCCTCCTCTCCTTCCTTCCTTCCTTCCTTCCTTCTTTATTTATTCTTCTCTCATATAATATATCCGACCACAGTTTCCCTTCCCTCTACTCCTCCCAGTCTCCCCGCACCCCCAACAACCTCTTCTTTCCCCCAGATCCACTCCTCTTCCATTTCCCTTTAGAAAAGAGCAGGCTTCCCAGGGATAGCAACTGAACACGGCATAACACATTACAACAAGAGTAGGCGCAAACCCTTATATCAAGGCTGGATGAGGCAACGTAGTATAAGGAAAAGGTTCTCAAGAACAGGCAAAAGAGTCAGAGATACCCTGACTCCCACTGTTAGGAATCCCACAAGAACAGCAAGCTACACAACCATAACATATATGCTGAGGACCTGATGCAGACCCATGTAGGCTGTGATTGCCACTTCAGCCTCTGTGAGCCTAAAGCAGTCTTTTTTTTTTTTTTTTTATTAATTCCCAGATGCCATGTACCTCACCATGGGTCATCAGGAAGATAGGGAAACATCTAGATCCTATGCCTCCAAGTCCATAGCTTTCTCTGGCCCACAAGCACAGTTGATAATTTCTTAAAAACATGTATTCTCGCCGGGCGGTGGTGGCGCACGCCTTTAATCCCAGCACTCGGGAGGCAGAGCCAGGCGGATCTCTGTGAGTTCGAGGCAGCCTGGGCTACAAGTGAGCTCCAGGAAAGGCGCAAAGCTACACAGAGAAACCTGTCTCGAAAAACCAAAAAAAAAAAAAAAAAAAAAAAAAAAAAACATGTATTCTCTTTGCCTTGACCTTGGGCGTTGCCATCTTGGTGTCTTCTAGTCCCTAACAACTCTTGAGTCTCCTCTTCCTTTCCTTCTTCTCAGGCCTGATCTGAGCCCCAGGGCTTAGCCAGGCACGTTCTGAAGCTCTAGCCACATTTGTGTGTTGAAAGCCGGCCTGCTCCTGTCCTGCCCTTGCCTCAAAATTCCTGCTCCGAATGTTCCGTTTACTACTCGGCCCTGTCACTTGGAAGACTAGCAGGCATCTTAAATTGAATGGTTCCAAATTGAACTCTGGATGCCACTCAGACCTGCTCCTTTCCACAGAATCCCCTTTATCCATAAACGGGGACTTCTTCTACCTGGTGGCTCAAGACAAGTACCCCAGTCTTGCTTCATCCTTTTCTTTCTCACCCAGGCTGCATTTATTCCAGCAGCAAATCCTTTTGGTTTCATCTTCACCGTGGACTCCTCAGTCTCTTTCCCTCCATTGCCTGCCACCAGTCCTGGCCAATCTGCTTTCACCTCGTCTATTAATGTCTCCCTAAGTAGGGGCTTGGCTTCCACTCTGGCGTCTTCAAGCTTTTCAAACGTAGGTGAGTCCATGGACTCAACTCTACTCAGAACTGCTCATTGACCTCCATCTAACTTGAAAGAAAGCATTGTCCTCCCATGCTCTACAAGGGGTTGCCTTCTTCTATGTGACATTTTAGGGGGCTTCAGCCACCCTAGGTACTGGGAAAAGCTCTTGGCTGGCCTTAGCTCTTGTTTGTGACACCTGTTGGTGTTGCCTCCTTATTTCAGGCAGGCTTCTAGCTCTTTATCCAACAAACACCCTCAGTCCTCTCTCATATCCCACCCTGAGATATTTGTTAGACTGTGTCCCAGGAGATACATGAAAGTCCTATCCTAGGGACCTGTACATAACCATCGTTACAGATGTAATCCTGTTGAGATGAGAACAGGTATCCTCGGAAGAGCCCCATAGAGAGAGGAAAATGCCATGTGGAGAGACACACAGAAGACAGACATATATGTGATAGCAAAAGCAGAGACTGGGGTCATGGCCACTTAAGCCGAGTGTCTTAGGGTTGTTATTGCTCTGATGAAACACCATGATCAAAAGCAACTTGGGGAGGAAGGCTCTTTTGGAGGCATTTTCTCAATTGAAGTTCCCTCCTCTCAGATGGCAGTAGCTTGTGTCAAGTTGACATAAAAGCTAGCCAGGACAATTGACCCCTTGTCAAGTTGACACACTGATACAACACTATTTAACAATAAATAACCATTTCCATTTTTGTTCATCCTCAAGATCTCATATTAATAAATATCACATTATAAAACATATTATAAACTTAAAGGCCCACAGCCTGTACAAAGTTCAGTCTTTCTTCCCTCTCTCTTTAAATATAAATCTCTGTAAAACTCCAAAATCTCTTGAAAAATTCACAGTCTCTCAACTGCAGGTTCCTGTAAAATCAAAAATAAGTTAAATGCTTTCTTAATTCAAGAGGGAAGAACCCAGGCAGAGTCACAATCTGAACAAAGCCAAACTCAACTCCAACAGCATAAATAAATCAGTGTCCAATGTCTGGGATTCATTCACAATCTCCTAGGCTCCTCCAAAGGACTTTCCACAGCACAAAGTCTCCTACACTCGGCCTCACATTCCATGGCTGCTGTTATCCTTGGTGGTCTTCCCATGATACCTAGGTCTCCAAAGTTTTGGAGTCTCCTGCTGCAACTGGGCTGCACCTTCACCAGTAGCCTCTCCTGAGCTCTCTTCATGGACTCCAGCCCTGCCTCTCAGTGCCAAGCCTCAGCTATTCTCTACAACTTCTTCATGCCTTCAAAATTAGTACCACCTGGGTGACTCCTGTGCTAACAAGTTCAGCTGCCAGCATCAAGTACAACCTTGGCTGCCTCTGGAACACAATGACGGATACCAAGGCTGTTGGTATCTTCTTAATCATCACTAATGTCTTAGCTTCAGCTGACCAGAATCAACTGTGCAAATAAAGCAATAGTTTTACCTCAGAGATGCTGGTCACTTATAATCACAGCTGATTCTTCAGTCCCAGCTGACCAGAATCACGGATTCTTAATTTAAAACGGCAAATGGCCCCGACAGAGTCTTTAAACTTCTCTTTGAACTTTGTAAGCCAGGCCTCCATCATCTACACTGCTCTGAGCATTATTGTCCAAGATTCAACAGACTAGCTCACCCGAGCTCTCAAAACTCAATGAAGGGCTTCTGTAGCCCAAAATTCCAAAGTCTTTTCACTTGCCTCCCTCCAAAAAAAAAAAAAAAAGCCCAAACACAACATGGTCATGTCTGTCACAGCAATACCCTACAATCCTGCTACCAATTTCTGTCTTAGGTTTTCTATTGCTGTGATAAAACACCATGACCAAAATCACTTGGGGAGGAGAGGGTTTATTTCGCTTACACTTCCAGGTAACAGTCCATCACTGAGTGGTGGACAGGGCAGGAACTCAAGCAGGGCAGGAACCTGGAGACAAAAGCTGTCGCAAAGGTTATGGAGGAGTGCTGCTTTCTGGCTTGTTCAGCCTGCTTTCTGATAGAATCCAGGACCATTAAACCAGCAGTGGCCACACCTACAATGAGCTAAGCCCTCCCACACCAATCAGTAATTAAGACCATGCCCTCAAGTGGTTCTTATGGAGGCATTTCCTCAATTGAGGTTCCTTTCTCTTAGATGACACTAGCTTGTATCAAATTGACGTAAAAACTTGCCAGGACACCAAGGAATGCCAAGGATTGTGGGACATTTCCAAAAACTAGCAAGAGAGGCAGCAAGGTCCTAATGACATTTTGATTTTCGATTTTTACCTCCAGAACTGTAAGAGAATAGATATCCATTATTTTAAGCCACCTTATCCCTAGTGTAGGTTAAGTATCCCTAATCTGGAAAAAAAGCTTTCAAATCCAAAACATGGTGAATGTCAGTACATACATGATTCCACACGTAGGAAATGCTACACCTGACCTCATGTGACATTTCACAGTCAGAATGTGGGTGGACAAAAATATGGTCTGTGGTATTGTTTAAAATATTATTACTTAATAAATTATCTGGGGTCAGAGAACAGACAGCAAGATACAAAGCTAGAAAATGGTGCACTCACACCTTTAATCTAGCATTCCAGAGATAGAAATCCTCTGGATCTTGTGAGTTCAAGCCACATTGGAAATATCAAGCATGGTGACACACACCTTTAATCAGAAAGCCAGCCTTAATCAGGAGTGGTGTAGAAAGTAGAAAAATATAAACGTGAGACAAAACTAGAAGATTTGCTGTTAAGCATGTGGCTGGTTAGCATTCAGGCTTTGACAGTAATTCAGCTGAGATCATTGGATGAGACAGAGCCTCATCTGAAGACAAACACTGAGATCGCAGTGAATGCTGTGGCTTTTCTGTTCTCTGTCTCCAGCTGGCCCATCTGACTGTTTGATTTTTTATGAACTTTTGTTCTATACAATGTCTAATACTTCAGATTACGGATAGGAGACACACAAAACTTAAGCAAGCTTCATCTTTAGCCCCCCCCCGCCCCGTCCCACATCCAAGAAATTTGATTATATTTATGCAAACATTTCAAAATTCTGAAAAAAAAAAAAATTCTGGCCTGAAATATTTCCGCTCCTAAGAATTTTTTGGAGAGATTGTCAGCGTGTCCTTTGCCACAGCAGCTCTAGGAAGCCAACATGTTAATGAGATCCGTGATGTCAGTTTCTGAAATTATGTCTTCACCTGGCATTGGCTGTCTGTTCTCTCCCTTTGATCATAAAGACCAGGAAGAAAGGACCTTACAGCCTTGCTCACGGAAAACCCTACTTCTGGATTTTGCTCACTCCTCTAATAGCAATCTCTCTCTCTCTCTCTCTCTCTCTCTCTCTCTCTCTCTCTCTCTCTCTCTCTCTCTCTCTCTCTCTCACACACACACACACACACACACACACACACACACACACATGCCCTCAGACTAACATCTTGTTTGGCCCTAAGTATGGAAGACAGTTTTATCTACCAAACACACAGGTCAAGATCCTAAATATTTTGAAATATCTGTTAATTGCATTTGTAATCAAAGAGGTATTTTATGAATTTTTACTTATTTTTATACATGTTTCTGATCTACTGTCTTTTTCCAAGGAGCAAACTGACACAGGAAAGTGATACACGGTCCCTGCTGGAGGGTCACGGTCACTGTACCACTCTCCTTATCTTCTTGGAGACCTGGCTTTCCCCTTTCAGGTTTTGATGAGTCTTTTTAGTTCTCAGAAAATTCTTTTATAAGATGCAGAATAAATGCGTGTTGAACTGAAGACTGTATTGGATAAAGGGGCTTGTATAGGTAAATAAAACCACAGTAAAGAACCAATATGAGGACCTCAGCACTTTCCCCTAACACTAAATACACATACGTAGATGATAAGAAGTCAGGTGACCACAGTTCTATACTTTTAAGTGTGAACATGGCAGTGCAGTGTTAGACAGAACATTGAAGAGGGTACTTGGAGCAGTACCTCCCTAGCTGGAGTCTTTGGCCTATCTATTCACTGTTTTCAAGCCTTCGTTTGGTGAAATGGGTAGACTATGTGGTCTGTCAGCTCCTTCTCATGAAGAGAAATAACACTATTTCTCACAATGTGGTCACTGTAGAGTTGGACAAGGCGAATGTCACTGGTTAGGACAGATGACCACTTCATGGATGTCCTCTTCCTGTGAGGCTCTCTCCCAAATGTGGTCCCCAAACTGACAGGCTCAGGGACAATTAGAATCACAGCCTGTGCATGCAGTTGGTGCTGGGGGATGGTCCAGGGGTGACATATCCTGACCTGCCGATCAGAGGGAAACACTGGAAGAACTTCTGGTATATTCACTGTCTGTGGTTAGCTCTGTCCCTCCCCTGTCACCACCCTAGCATCCAAAATGACAAAGAAACAAAATTCTTGATAGGGTTAATATCTTAATATTAACTTAATGAAGTAAGTTAACTGAAGTTACTTGAGTTAAATAACTTAATGAAGTAAAATCATTAAGTCTTCAATAGGTATGTTCAAATTTTGTCCATGGCTTATACATCATATATATCTACATATGTATGTCATATATATGTATATATATATATATATAAAACAAATGTATGTATCATGCATTTATAGCTAAGTTTAAAGACAAAACTCACAGTTTACCCATTCTCAATTACAAAGTATTTGGCCTGTTTTCCATTTTCTCTAACAGTCTCATAAATGTTTATTGTTTGAATGAATTGCAGTTTGCCTAAACGGATGCTAATTCATTTAGACAGATGTCTGTTGTACTTCACATACTCCGATCCCTGTTGGCTGAAGTCACCTCTTGAGCCTCTCCAGCTGCCATCATGGGGTTCACAAATGTGAATGGACTATTTGAAGTTATTTTATCTGGCCTTCTTTGCCCTACTCAAAAAAACGATACCAAATACTCCAGCTCCACCACTTTCCCAGTCAGATACAAGGACCTGCCAGGAATGTTTTAATGCTGTATTGTGCAAACTGAGCTCATGCCAGCCTTTCTCTGGGCAAAGAGGAATTGCTGTCTGCCTCCCCCGGATGCTCTGCTTACCCTTTACTAAGTAGGGCTCTGTCCTTAAGGAGCCTCATGCACAGTTGTCATGGGCTACCACCACCTTGAACTTCTGCACACTTGAGTCTGGTATTTTTTTTGGAAGGTGACTGCAGTTTCGGAGGATGGAAAGGGGTGGGTCAGGATTGGAGATCTCATGCGAGCCAGGGTGAGCTGTCTCCAGCGTGAGGTTGCATAACAGCAAAGTCTGCTTTTCAACCAAGTCTACACAAATGTGTGGCAGTGGCTGAGGAGTTCCAAGGTTAGCGCATTGGTTCTCAATCTGCGGGTCGCCACCCTCACACAAGAGTCGCCTAACGACCATCAGAAGTATCAGGCATTTACATTACGATTCGTAACCATGGCAAAGTTGCAGTCATGAAATAGCAACAAAACTTTTATGGTTGCGGGTCACCACAATGTGAGGAACTACATTAAAGGGTCACAGCATTAGGAAGGCTGAGAAGCACTGAGTTAACAGGATGTCACCTGATGAAAGATGTACTATGCAAACACCAACAATTAAATAAATAACTGAGCACATAAAATAATTAGCAAGCCGGGCGGTGGTGGCACACTCCTTTAATCCCAGCACTTGGGAGGCAGAGGCAGGCGGATCTTTATGAGTTCGAGGCCAGCCTGGTCTACCGAGCGAGATCCAGGAAAGGCGCAAAACTACACAGAGAAACCCTGTCTTGAAAAAAATAAAAACTAACAAAATAATAATAATTAGCAGTAATATGCACATATGCCATCTTTATATAAAAACAATACACACACAAACACATGCACAAATATGTAACAATAAAGCCTGACCCTGTGGTCATACATCTACACAGCAGGATGGACCTAGCGCAGGTACTCATCCCAATACGTTTTAAAAAGTGATGCCGTGGTTGGTAAAATAGTTCACGGAGTGAAAATACATGCCTCCAAGTCTGACAGCTTGAGGTCAATCCCTGGAATTCACATAGTGCAAAGAGGGAATCCCCTCCTGAAGGTTGTCTTCTGACCTCCACACTAGCATGCGCATACCAAAACATACCCAAACACACAGGCAATAAATGTAATTTAAAGAATTAAGTCACGCAAGGCCCTCTTATGGTACAAAAACGTAGTTCTTTTCTTTCACTCATCCTCCCATTTATACGGGAAATGTAACTGCGGTGTAGTTTATTTTTTTAAATTTATTTATTTACTTTTTTTTTTTTTTTTGCGGTTTAGCGCAGAATTTTGTTGTTGTTAAAGACCTTGCAGGATTTTAGCTCAGGTTGGTATACAAACAAAACAAAACAAACCAAACAAACAAACAAAAACAGGACTGCAAAGGGGAAGGAGGACACGGAGTTTTCCACCAGACTCGTTTTGCTTAGGTGGTACAGGCTCTCAGTAGCAGAAGCCCGGGAGCGGCGACGCCCGCCCTGGAGGAAGGTGGAAGCATCCACCGCCATCAGACTGACACGTTGACACACAGAGTCGCTGGCTGGGGAATGAAGGGTTTGATCGCCTGTGGTTTTCTGGTAAGGCTAGAGAAGTCCTGATGAGCTCCTAAGGGTCAACGTCACCGCCACCTTCCCAGAGGGGTCTCCCGGGAGGTGGGGGTTGGAACAAAGTGGACCAGGGGACTAGGAGGGGCCAGGTGCACGGGATGGTTGACCACCCGGGAGCCGATCCCTTAGGTCCAAAGTTAGGGGAGTGGTTAGGGGAATCTCGGGGACTGTTGTGGGTCCTGGGCGAAGGCGGCGGGCAGAGCCCAGATACTACCCGGCCCAGTCACTCACCATCTTCCAGCGCTTCGTGTACCAACAGAAGTCCCAGCAAGAGCCAAACCTTCATCTTCAGGGCTGGTGACCTGCGGAATAGTCGGGGCTTGTGGGCGGCGCGGCTGGCTGCTCAGGGCAGGGCAGGAGAGGGGCGCCGAGGGAGGCGGCGCCTGGGACACCACAGCTGGAGGATTCGGTTTCATCAGGGAGAACACAGTTTGGAAGAAAAGTAGGAGATTTAAAAAAAAAAGAAAAGAAAAGAAAGAAAAAGGAAAAGAAAAAAAAATTCCCCCGAGTAATATGATCTCTCCTGCCCTCTGGTGGCATCGTGAAGGATAGCGCTATTTCCAAGCACTGGGGAAACTAAAAGGATGCCATGCTTCGATTTTCTCCAGAGTTTCAGTGTTTGGGCTTAGCTTTACCCTGTTCAGGAAGGCCTCAGCATCACCCTGCTGATGGAAGCACAGGACTCTTCTCAGCAAAAAGCGCGCCCTGAGTTTCTCTTGATTCCCAGGGATTCTCTCACTTGCACTAAAAAAAAAAGGGGGGGGGCGGAACTGTTTGTTGTTGCACTTAAAAATATTGGTTGTTGTGGTTGCTCCTTTAATTTTTTTTCTTTTCACATACCAACCACAGTTTTCCTTTCTTCCCCTCCTCCCGCTCTCTCCCAGCTCCCCAGACATCGCCCCCCCCCCATCCACTCCTCAGAGAGGGTAAGGCCTCCCATGGGAAGTCAACAAAGTCTGGCACATCAAGTTGAGGCAGGCCCAAGCCCCCTCCCCCCGTATCAAGGCTAAGCAAGGTATCCTACCATAGGGAATGGGCTCCAAAAAGCCAGTTCATGCACCAGGGATAAATCCAAGTCCCACTGTCAGAGACCCCCAAGCAGACCAAGCCACACAACTGTCACCCACATTCAGAAGGCCTGGTTCAGTTCCCTGCAGGTTCCCTAGCTGTCACTCCAGTGTCCTTGAGCTCCCACTAGCTCCAGTCAGCTGTCTCTGTGGGTTTCCCCATCATGATCTTGACCTTCCTGGCTCATACAATCCTTCCTCCCTCTCTTCAACTGGACTCAAGGTGCCTAGCTGTGGATCTCTGCATCTGCTTCCACCAAGCTAGTGGATGAAGGCTGTATGATGACAATTTGATTACAGAGGAAGGCCACGAGTCTTAACTGGGGTCATCCTTGTGGATTTCTGGGAATTTCCCTAGCACCAGATTTCTCCCTAACCCCATAATGACCCCCTCTATCAAGATATGTCTTTCATTGCTCTCCATCTCTGTCTCTCCCTCCCCCCACTTAAGCATCCCTTTCCCTCATGTTCTCATGCCTCATCCCTTCCCCTCTCCCCTCTTCCCTGCCCCCTGCTAGTGTACCCAGGAGATCTTATCTATTTCCCCCTTTCTGGGCATTTCATGTGTGTCCCTCTTAGGGACATCAAAATACCAAATAACCCAATTAAAAAATGGGGTACAGATCTAAACAGAGAATCCAAGTGACTGAAAAACTTTTAAGGAATTGCTCAACATCCTTAGTCATCAGAGAAATGAAAATCAAAACGACTCTGAGATTCCATCTTATACCTGTCAGAATGGCTAAGATCAAAACACTGATGACAGTTCATGTTAGAGAGGATGTGGAGCAAGGGGAACACTCCTCTATTGCTGGTGATTGTGCAAACCTGTACAGCCACTTTGGAAAGCAGTATGATGGTTTCTCAGAAAATTGATAATCAATCTACCTCAAGACCCATCAATAACACTCTTGGGCTCAATCACACCATAAGGACACTTGCTCAACTATGTTCATAGCAGCATTATTCATAATACCCAGAACCTGAAAACAACCTAGATGCCCCTCAACTGAAGAATGAATAAAGAAAATGTGATACATTTACACAATGGAGTATTACTCAGTGATTTAAAAAAAATGACGTTATGAAATTTGCAGGCAAATGGACAGAACTGGAAAAAATCCTGAGTGAGGTAACCCAGACCCAGAAAGGCAAACATGGTATAATAAGTGGACATTAGATGTAAGACAAAGGATAACCAGGCTACTACAATTCACAACCCCAGAGAAACTAGGTGGTTGCTCCTTTAGGTCTGGTCAGAGATGAGATAAGCAGCTGGGCCTGGACCTGATGAACCTGGGCATCTCTCTGCAGGGGAGTCATCACAGTGGTGGAGGGGCAGGGTTGTCTGCCTGCCCTCAGAAGGGCTCACAGCAGGCCAGCTCTGGACCCTGTGTGCTTCCCCTGAACATAGCAGCCTCCTTGCCCTGCAGGAGACTACTAAGTAGGTGTGTTAGAGAGACTGCCCCAAGTCATCGTCATTGCCCCTTTCATCTTGGGTGGGAGCATCTCCCTTTTCTTCTCCTGTTTCACTCAAAGCTTTTGTGGTTTTGCAGACACGTTCTTTTATTTCTTTGCTTGTGTGCATTTTGACAACACTACTACTTATTGTTCAAGCAAATACCTAAGGAATTCCATTTTCAATAACTTCCTTCACAGCTTCCCTCACCCCCAAAATTATCAAACCTCCATATATTATTTTCAGCTAAAACCTTTATAATTTTGTTGTTTATATTTGATCTTTAAAGCTATCCACAATTAATTTTCTTTATGACAGTTTAGAATTCTGATTTGCTGTGCTTCTAATGAGATGGTAATGTCTATATTCTTTGGACATTTTCTGATCTATTAAAATTCACTTAGAAATGCTGATGGCAAATGAAGATGGATTTATTTTTTTTCTGGTTCATTCTATTCATTTGTGCCTTTGGGGATCACATACTGTATTCTTTATTATTCATATACAGTATATTTTGTTCCTCCCATGGATAAGGGATGCCTCCCATCATTGTTCCTCTGCTGATGATCTATATTCATTTTCTCTTCCAGGTAAATTTGGAATCAGCTTGTCTGTCTCCATACAAACATCGCTGTATTTTAATTATGAATGCACTAAACTTACATACTGGAAGACAATGAAACTATTTACAACCCCGAGTCTTCCCACCCAGGAGCATCATAATGATATGTATCCTCTTTTACACCCTCATTACGTTTCCTGATTGGTTAAGGCTGGTACTTGGAAAATAATTTTGAAATTCTAAGTTCCTAAATTATTTTACACTTTAGCTAAATTTGGACTGACTGACTGAGTGTGTGTGTGTGTGTGTGTGTGTGTGTGTGTGTGTGTGTGTGTTTTAGACAAGGTACAAGGGCACATAGGCATATGAACTCTTATATAGGTGGATAGTTACATGTTTTTCCCCATGGAAGTCTTAACATGTTGTTAGGCTTATTTTTTATTTTTACTTTTTTTTTTGTTGTTGTTATTGTCAATACAATTTCTCTCATTATACTTTCAAATTGTTTAAAAATAAGATTGGGAACTCTATTTTTCCAAGCCTATTCCGTGTTATAGCTCACGTGCCCTTGAGTTAATTTTAAATATTTAAACTCATCCTAGGCTGTGTTATGGGCAAAATCGGGTCCCTCCCAAAATTTGTACCTTGAAACCACTCAGCACCTCAGAATGTGGTGGTGTTTGGAGAGGGAGTTAAATTGAGGCCATTGGGAAGTCTAGACTCTGACACAGGGCTATCGAGATGACCAGAGGGAGAAAATGGGCACGTAAGAGCCAGAGACGGGTCTCAGAGGAAACCAAATCTACTAATACCTTGTTCTTGGACATCCGTGTTCCAGAACCAGGAGAAAAGAGATTTCTGCTGTATAACCTATGGTGATATTTTATTTGTATTCAAATGTTATTTGTATGTTAACAAATAAAGCTGCCCAGGGGTCAGAGCTATTAGCAAGCCATAGGAAAACAGGGCAGTGGTGGCATACGCTTGTAATCCCAGCACTTGGTAGGCAGAGCTAGGTAAGTCTCTGTGTGTTCAGGTATACAGCCAGTATTGGATACACATGCCTTTAATCTCCATACCAATCACAGAAAACCTGGAGGTCTATACAGACACATGACTGCCACGAGGCGGTCATGTGATTGGGTTAACAACCAATGAGAAGGCAGAACAGAAACACTATAAAAAGACAGACACACAGGAAGTAGCTCTGGTTCAGAGAGGTAGGACCACCGCAGGAGGAAGGGTAAGGTTTTAGTGCTTAGCTCTGACCTCTTGGCTTTCTTCTTTGCATTGGTTCTGTGTTTCTTATTTAATAAGACAGTTGGTTACATTTACAATAACCCACTCGGTCTGTGGTGCTCTGTCCTAACAGTGTTATGAAACCTGTTCAGGGGTCTGTGTTAGGATGGGACCAGGGATACAAAGGGTAAACGTTTTCAGAGACACGGAGCTGCCTAACCACGAGGCTTACTCACCTGGAATGAGATTATCTCAGCACAGTTTTGAACCTGAAAAACATGACTACCTCTGTTGTATTTTCAGTGGATTTTATCTCACCATTAAAAGCCCATGTGTTTTGTCTCCAGGCTGAGAAGGAATTTTGTTATTAGCTTCTCTGTGTTGATCCTTTCTATTATTTTTTTTTCAATACTTGCTGTAATGTTAGCCAACAAAAGTACATATTCTCCTGGGGCCCAAAGTCAAACACAGCTTGAAGCCTGGTTCCCTAAGAGCTGACCGATTTTTATCTGTTTATCTTATGGCAGCTCACATATGTGGATTTATTTTTCTAGTTTTCAAATTCTTGGATTTTTGGGTAAGTGATTGCATGAACAGCCAACATCCACTTTTTCTTTACGGATTATAGCTGCCTGTTCCCTCTATCTCACACTTGCTTTCTTACTGATTCCCCAAATCCATGAGCTGAACAACTTGGGGACCACACCTCACACCTCTCTGGGGCCACACCTCTCAGGAGCCAGCTCCTTGATGGGGGAATGTCTTTCTGTACACTGCCGAATATGTGTTGCTCTGATTGGTTGATAAATAAAGCTATTTGGCCTATGGCAAGGCAGCTTAGAGGCAAGCGGGAAATTCAAAGGGAGAGACAGGAAGAAGAGGGGGAGAAGACACCAGTGAGCTGCCCAAGGAGCAACATGTAATGGGACGCAGGTAAAGCCACGGACCATAACTAATTAATTAAGGATTAATAGTCATGGGCTAATTTAAGATATAAGAGCTAGCTAGCAAAAGGTTTGAGCCATTAATATAAGCCTCTGTGTGTTTACTTGGGTCCGAGCGGCTGCAGGACTGACGGGTGAGAGAGATTTGTCCTGACTGCGGGCCAGGCAGGACACAGGAAAACTTCTAGCTACAGCTCCTTTCTTGTGTGTGCACAGAAGGTGAGATACACAGAAGAGTCTTGTGGAAACTGTCCAGGGAGCCACTGTCACCCTTGAGGAGATATGCCATTTGCCCAGTGCCTGGATGGCTCATCTTTCTCAGAAGAGCAGGTTACAGTGCTGTGGAATGGTCTGTATGTCAAATTGCTCTGACTGGTCAATAAATAAAACACTGATTGGCCAGTGGCTAGGCAGGAAGTATAGGCGGGGCTAACAGAGAGGAGAAAAGAAAGAACAGGAAGGCGGCGGCGGGGGGGGGGGGAGGAAGACTGCCAGCCGCCTCCATGACAAGCAGCATGTAAAGATGCCGGTAAGCCATGAGCCACGTGGCAAGGTATAGATTTATGGAAATGGATTAATTTAAGCTGTAAGAACAGTTAGCAAGAAGCCTGCCACGGCCATACAGTTTGTAAGCAATATAAGTCTCTGTGTTTACTTGGTTGGGTCTGAGTGGCTGTGGGACTGGTGGGTGACAAAGATTTGTCCTGACTGTGGGCAAGGCAGGAAAACTCTAGCTACAGTACAGCAACTTCTTGCATGAACAAGCCTGATTTCTCTCGGACAATGAAACCCTTGGTTCTTATGCGTGAGCAGGTCAGGGATGATTCTGGCATGTCAGAGAATCAACAATTAGAGAATTATAGAATCTCGAACTGTTGTGGAATATTATTTAACTATGAAAAGGTGTGTTACATTTGTTTATGCTGCATTGGTTTAACAATTTAAGGATGTGTGTTTAATTACACAGAGATGTGTTGCATTTGTTCCACTTTGCCTGCCTAAGGCAACTGATTGGTTTAAGGAGCTGAATGGCCAATAGCTAGGCAGAGAGAATAAATAGGGATAGAAATCTAGGATCAAGAGAGGAAAGAGAGAAGAGAGGAGAGAACAAGGGAGATGCCCAAGGCCAGAAGCCAGACAAGAGAAGCAGTTGAAGTAAGGAAGAAAGGGAGAAAGGAAGGGAGGAAGGAAGGGAAGGAGGGAGGGAGAGGAGGGAGGGAGGGAGGGAGAAAGGGTGATATATTGTGTATCCTAATAAAATTTGCCTGAAGATCAGAGGACAGAACAAGCCACTGGATTAGACCTAGATGCCAAGCAGTGGTGGCACACACCTTTAATCCTAGCACTAGGGAGGCAGAGATCCATCTGGATCTCTGTGAGTTCAAAGTCACCCTGGACTACATGAGATTGACTTAGTCTAGGAGAGAAACAGAGCCAGGAAGTGGTGGGACACACCTTCGATCCCAATATTTGGGAGTCACAAGCCTTTAACCCCAGCACTTGAGATCTCATGCCTTTACTTGGGAAGCACACACACCATTAATCCCAGTACTAGGAAGGAAGTGATGGCTGGGTGGAGAAAGGTATATGAGGTGTGAGGAGACAGGAACTGAAAGCTTTTCAGCTGGAGAGCTTTCAGCTGAGGACTACTTACCTACTAACCACCAATTATGATAAACTGTTACTGTTTGGGTATAAATGGCCCCAAATGCTCATGCACTGAAGGCCTTGGTCCCTGAGTGTGGCACTATTACAAGTGACTGGATCACCAGGGTACTGCCTTTAGCAATGGGTCAATCCATTGTGAAGTTAATAGCTTAATGGGCTATTGGGAGGTGGAACCTGGTTAAAGAAGTGGGTCATTGTGGGTGCCTTTGCTTGACTCTGCCCCTTGCTCTGTCTCTTTGCTCCCTGGCTGCCTGGAGCAGCTTTTCTTCTGCCACACTTTTCCCCATGGTGTACAGAAAAACTTAGCCAAGTGGCCATGGGTTGAAACCTTGGAAACCAGGAGCCAAAATGACTCTCTCTTCCTATCATGTACCCGGTGTGCTTGTGCATGTATTGTGTGCAAGTTCATATACCTGTCACATGCATTTGGAGGCCAGATGAACACACTGAGTGTCTTCTTCCTTCTCTTACCTTATTTGTGAGGCAGCCTCTCATTGGAACCCCAAGATGGCCATTTAGGTTAGATTAGTAACTTCCCTGGATCTGCTGATCTCCACCCAGAATACTTCCTCTGGCTCTGGGATTACAGGCACATGTGGGCAGGCGTAATATTTACCTGGGGTCTGGGAGTTTAGACTCAGGCCCTCTTGCTTTCACAGAAGTGCTCTACCCTCCACCCTCCCCCATCCCCAGCTATCTCTGCATCCCCTCATCAAGCATTTTGCTAGTGATGGGATGGATGCTGGGGGAGCTTCCTGAAGATCAATGTCAAAGCAGTTGAAATGGTAATCTCAGACATGGGATCTCAGGATGGCACACTTCAAAAAACAGCTGGTTATTTTCATGATGTATCATGAGGACTGAAGTTCTGTGGATGTTTCTCACTTATCTCATAAGACTGGGTAGTCACAGCAATGGCCCTCTGAGTGTAATAAAATAATAATGAAGTAGATTGTATTGTATTGTTTCTGAGCTTTAAAGGTCCTTAAATTCAGAAAACAAAGACAAACATAAGCTTCCAAGATACAAGTGAGTTTGAGATGTGTGCTTTTGTTTTGTGCGATACACATGCATACCAAATCATTATAAGTCATATTAAGATTTATTTAAAAACACATGGTTACATTATAAAGCATAACATTATAATAGTTAAAGCAGCAATAGTTTTTATTACAAATTCTAAAAAAAAAAGAGTCCAACTTTATATGTAAAAAGGAACACCAATTATTAAAAACATCAAAATTATCTACTGAACAAAACATCTTTACATTTGCACAGGTACAATAGGGTACTTGTAGGGTTTTGTAGACATAGAAATTTTAGATTGCATTAGGCCTTCATGCCCAACTGCTATTAAATATAATGATAACAAAATAAAGCAATAAAACAATTTGGCACTGCTAGTGGACATGAAAAATGAGGGGCCCATCCATGAATTGTGGGTACAGAGGATCACCCTGCTGGCAGTACAAGGCTTTCTACCGACAGGGTTTTCGCCATGCATTTCTCACCTGGAGGCTGTGTCCCTGTAGGAAACACAGCAGGCCAGGCCCTACTGTGCCAATTCCAAGACATAGCCACCCCCCTCCATGAGTCATAGATATTTCTTGGTCCTTATTCACCTTAACATACTGAGGAGATATTTGGGACTGAAGTTAGGGATCCCAGATGACCTTCTACTCATTAGAAATCCTTTGCTTCCCACTCTGCCTCACTATCGTAGACACTGCCAAAGTGTAAGAACAGACACCCACGTACAGTAGGCTGCCTGGCTGTGGCATCAAACTGGGGCCCTAGCTGTACTCTCTATGGGCCTATCAGTGGTCAGAAAGGCTGTTTAGAGCCCAGAGACTGTGGCAATGGCTTCAGCCGTAAGAACAGACAAGTCCAGAACTCCTGACCAGTAGTGTTCAAACTGGGTTATGTCGTAACAGAATACATTTGAAATCAGTAAGACCAAAACTGTGTAAATATAAACAATCACGAATACTACAAAAGCCAACACCTAAACCAGCAATACAACAGTAGTATAAGACCTCTCAAAATCCACAAAGCTATTTTAAATTCTATAAATATAAGTATACAAGGGAAAAAAACTCAGCTAAACAACAAAGTCTAGCAATCTTATTTTCACATCTATAGCTAAGATGACCTTGGCTGGCATTATTTACTACATGAATTTCAGTACTTTTCCTTGATATATAAAATAGAAAAACGTACAGAGAAGGCACAATTTGGGCACTAGCAAAAAGAACAGTTAGCGTCACTCATGTCACCAACCCCTACACACTACGTGAATGTGAATCATCCATTAATAACACTAAACCCAATCTTTTAAAGTGCTGTCGAAATTGTATTTGGGGGACTACCACTTGAAGTGTATCTGGAGAAATCCCTAGGTTGTTGCAAGGAAGCAAGAGCTGGGACTTTAGTGCAACTTCATTATCTGGGTGGCAATTTGGGGATACACATTTTTTTTTTTTTACACAGCCACATTTGCACATGCGCACATGTACACACACGCACTCGATATAAGAAGAGGGTAAGGTGCAGGTATTCTTTCTGAGTCCTTAGCACTGTAGGACAATTACTTTTCTTCACCTGTGCTAAATATTCAAACAAACTTAGAAAATTATCTAGTAACAATTCTGAATTACAGTGTTTTATTAGAAAACCTTTTAAACAACTACCTGCAAACATTTAGGACTTGGAAAAAAATGACTAAAATAAAAAAAAAAACTTTATAAAAATTAAAATTATCTAACCTTTTATTCTTTAGAAAGATGATTCAGAAGCTGGTATTCTTTTTAAATCAATTACAGCTAGTAGTACTAAAGGTAACATACCAAAAGTAGTTTTAATGTTGATTCTACATATTAACATTGATATATATCTGTATATGATATATATATGTGTATAGATAATATTTTGGTTATTTTTCTTGACATTTTTATCACTAAGGAAACAAGATTAAGATAGTTTTTATATCTCAAAGATTCTAGTTAAGTTTTTCTAAGGAGCTTCTAACCTTGAGTTTTTATAACCGTCCTTTTAAATATATGGTTGGCCTGACATTTATGTGCTAATTCACAGAGCATTCTCTTTTGTGAAGGCATGAAGTTAAGGTGCTGTGATGAGACAATCTCATTGAAAATACCAACAACACAGTTCTTAGTTTAAGAAAAAAAAGTACTACAAACTGCTTTTGCTCGTCATGATGAATAGAAGGTGTCCACATTTGAGATTCTGGAGCATTTGCCCACTAGTCAAATCTATACAAAATATTTTGGTGATCCTACAAAACAGAATAGGATGTTATGTTCAAAGTGTTATGAACTCAAGTTTGGGAGGACAGAGGGTTGGCAAAGAGCTGGTAGTACTGGCGTTTACTGCCCAGCACACCCAAGAACATGTGTGTCAGAAACAGTACTACAGAGACAAAAAAGAATACCCCAAGGTTCCTACCCCTACTCCATTCAGATTCCAAAGCACCTGTCATAATATGGTATAGTCTAGTAATTTCATATTAGAAACATGATAAATATGTCTTAAAGAATCTATCTATAGAAAACATACATATAAAATTGTGTATTTTAAAATAGCTAAAAATCTAAAATATCTATCAATATAAAACATTAATCTCTCTCCACAGCAATTGGGTTTTTATCTATGTAACAATATGACATCCAAAGCTCATCAGAAACCCAACTTAGACACTGATAACCGAATGCCCCCTCCCCCAACAAACACACACAAATATACATCACACATACATATACCAATGTGTTTATAAATGTTATACACATACAGACATGCCTGTCTATTTGGGTCTTCACAGAAAAAAAAAGAAGAGTATGGTCTCTGACAAAACATCTCTTCACAGACATCTGTGTTTCCAACGTGTTTTGGTGTGAACATTCTGCTCCTAACTGAACACCGTGGGCATAGTACTTCTAGTTGCCTATCACGGTCCAAACAAATCTGTTTTTTGTTACAGTAAGACATTCAGACATTCATGTATGAAGTTCTTCACATTTTGAGCAAAGAGTACTGCTGGAACAGCAAGGATTTTTTTAAATTTAAATTTAAAATTTTTTTGAGAATTTTTTACATGAATATACAGTTCTGATAATTTTCTACCCTCCCTTCTCCCCTGCTACAATTGCCCCAATAGTCTATCAAATCCATGACCTCTTCTTTATGATTGTTACATACGTGTGTGTGTGTGTGTGTGTGTGTGTGTGTGTGTGTGTGTGTGTGTAAAGAACCTGCTGAGTCCATTAAGTATTGCTTGTGTATAGAAGTATTTAATGCTGACCAACTGGGATCACATCACTGACCAGGGAGCTCATCCTTGATTCTCTCTCTCTGGGCAGCCATTAATGATAGCAAGAATTCCTGATCATGCCTATAGACCTCTCCAAACTATTTTAGCCTTTGCTTCTCCTACTTTTCTTCTGTAGTAAAGCAAGCAGTTGGAAAGAGTGTCTGGGCTTCAGATTTTATCACGTGCACCCTGGAAATTTTGGAATGTCAGCACTGAGCCCTGGGTTAGGGAGGCACCCCTAACAGCCAAGAACCCAGAACCTTTGCCTGCTTGTCTGATAATTAATCTCAATAAATGTCTATTTCCACATGAAGGATTGCAACTTGCCTTTAAACAGCATCAGTAAAATAAACAATCTCTTAGAAGAATTATGAGAAAGCAACTGTTTTCCTTGTCTTTGGATTACGCCAGGTAACTAGCATTCCTGGTAACACAGTCTCCTGGGAGTGCTACACCTGTGTTAAGTGTCTAGCCTCTAAATTTACCTGACAAACCATTTAATTACTCATACAAAATTAACTCATGAGGAATAAGAAAGATTGGAGATGTATAATCCATTATCAGTGAACCCTGTAAAGTAAAATGTAGCAGAGAATCTTACATATAAAATTTATTTAATCATATACAAAGATCACTGTGTTTTTAATTCAATTTGGTTATCTAACTCAAAGTTTTAAATAACTGTGTTCTGAAAGTCATTGATGATTTATTGTATAATATCAGAGCTTGTGTTAATAGGCTTAATGTGGTCATTTAAAAGCAAATGAAAGAAAAAGTGATAAATGATGGGGTGGGGTGGAGCAGGAATCTCTAAGCATTTCTAAAAGAAACATCAGAGGTATACTAGGTCTCAAAATCCATAAGTTGGGCCCCAATGCCCCGTGAGACTGGACTAGAGGTATTTCCCCACACCCCTTCATCTTTTTCTTCTTTGTACGTTGTAAAGATAGAATTTGCTACAGTGTCCCTTTCCATCTAGATCAGAGAAACTATCAGAAGCAAAAGAGCGGCTGATGCTGTGACAGCCGCTGAGCTGTGATCAGGTGCTTAGTAACGGAAAACAACCTGAACCATTCCACCAAATGTGTGACATGGGGACCTGGACTGTCTTCATTCACTTTTAAAAACAGAAAGCCTATCTGAGCCTCTGTCTACACCTCTGGTCTTTCGGCCATGGGACCACCTTCATTTTCTGGCTTAAAGGGTCCCAAGGAGGTCCTGGCACCTCTCCTGAGTCCTCAGTGGGGTTGGGGTTGGGGAAGCATATCACTTATAGCAGGTGGAAGTGTTATGTGTAAGGATCAAGGCTCTCACAAACAGGAGTGATCATCTGATGTCACAGACTCTCTCTCTCTCCATCCTGTCATACTGAAAAACCAAACACTCCCCCGGGCTGAAGTTTTAGTGAATTGTCCTAGCAAGTAGGAGAAGAAGATGTGTAAAAACTCTACAGAGGCACTGTAATCTACAGAAAAGGCTCATTCCTTATCCCCTCCCCACTCCTGACCACTGCTAAACCTCTGAAAGGTGGCTACATTTTCAGTATGTCCAAATTGACAGTCACAGACCTACTAAGGAAAACCATCGCTATTATCTTAACTACCTAGGACATATACAGAACAAACTTCTATTGGACAATATACTCTATATCAGTACGTGCAGGATCTGTCACCCATCACAACGCTGGAACAATGCCACATAGTAATAAAAACCAACAACACTTAACACTCACATTCCCAAACTCACATGTACGCACACAGACACATTACTTTGGGGATACTCATTGCTGAGGAGTGCGCTCAGGCAGTTTCCCCAGACCCATAATTCACCATCTGAAGAGAAGCTGTCTGGAGGAGGAAATATAAGTTAGGTGGACCATCTCTGCAGCAAACCCATGACATCCCAGCATGATGGTGACGTCCTGCCATAGTTCACTCCTTGTAAGCTGTGTGTGGTAAAACCATGGGCCAGCATCAGCATTCACTTGTCTTTTCATGGAATATGAAAG
The DNA here is from genome assembly GCF_004664715.2 of Peromyscus leucopus. NCBI lineage: Eukaryota > Metazoa > Chordata > Mammalia > Rodentia > Cricetidae > Peromyscus > Peromyscus leucopus. Next base: position 25,643,552 of record NC_051077.1, on the reverse strand, counting down.
GTAAACTGAGGTTTCGTTGGTGATGGTCGTTTGCTTGCATGGCAGATTTTTCTTCTGTTGCTGCATGAATGTTGTCTGAATAAACATCTTCATCATCTTCTTCATCCCTGGGGTTACCCTCCAAGCTGTGTCTAATACCATAAGCGAAGTAAATCAGAAAGCCTTTGGGGAGGAAAAGCATATCAATGTGTTAGGAAGTGTTTTAATGTGGATAACATAATACAGTAAGTCTCCCCCTCTCTTTCTGTGCAACCTTGGGAAAAAAGAATGTGTGCATATATAATATATAAATACAATCTGCTGAGTCTGCTTCTGTCATCCATGTGGATATGGCTTCAGGGCTGACCACTCCACAGCTAACAAGTGCTGGAGGAAGGAGAGGCTAAGTCTCCTTCCTCCAGCAGTTGTTAGCTGTTGTTGCCTGTAATTCTAGAGGCCGTTGTGGAATATTGAACCATGTCAAGATGTGTTACATTTGTTTATGCTGTGGAATATTAATTTAAGTGAGCAATGGTGTGTGCTGCATTTGCTTCCACTGCATTTGTTTAACGATGTAAAGATGTGTTGCTGTTGCACCTTGCCTACCTAAGGCACCTGATTGGTCCAATAAAAAGCTGAATAGCCAATAGCTAGGCAGGAGAGGGACAGGTGGGGCTGGTGGGCAGAGAGAATAAATAGGAGAAATCAAGGCTCAGGAAGAAAGAGGGCGAAAGAGGGAGAGACTCCTGGGGCCAGGCAGGCAGTCCCCAGCCAGCAGACACAGAGTAGGACATACAGAAAGAAAGGTAAAGAGCCCCGAGGCAAAACACAGATGATGAGAGCTAGCCAGAAAGGAGCATAAGCTAAGGCTGAGCATTCATAAGAAGTCTCCATGCTATGATTTGGGAGCTGACTGGTGGTCCAAAAGAAAAAGCCTGGTAAGAGGCTATCAACTTCAGAGTTTGTGTGTGTGTGTGTGTGTGTGTGTGTGTGTGTGTGTGAGAGAGAGAGAGAGAGAGAGAGAGAGAGAGAGAGAGAGAGAAGGGAGGGGCTAGAGGGAGGTACTTGGGTGGGACTTCAGGAAGGGAAGGGAGGAGGGAAATTAATATAATTATATTTCAATTTAAAATATATTTAAATAAAAAAATCTTGAAAATGAAAAACAGAATGTGAAAATGAGAAGTTGCACAGATCTCCTATTCTAGACAGAAAGCACCTCTTCATTTGTAACATCCCAACCCTACAGAATATATTTTTATCTCAACAAGCATTTTCAGACAGCAGTTAGGTGGAAATTTTCTACTTATGCTCTCAAAACAACAGAATAGCTTTAAGCAGAATGATGGCAAGGCTCACATTACACATGAAATCCTAGCAGTGAGTTATCAGAGTCATGGTCGGGTAGTCTGGAAAGCATGCCCCGTGTTCACAAAGGATAGGGATGTCCTTCTACCTGTTACTGTCAAATGGGAGGCCTAAGGCCGGGGCACAAAATGATTGTCAATAACTATTCTAATTGTGAGGGAAAGGAGGCCATGTTTTAATCATCCTTAGAGGAAAACTATTTATAAATATGTATTTGCCCATTCTTAGTTCTATTTTTAGAAAGCCGGGTGAGAGTTGGGATTGTTGTGACAACTCCTGGAGGGCTTCCTTTTCTCATTCATAAGTTGGAGAAAGCAGAGTCTGTGTGAACTCCAGGGTCACTGGGAGATATGAATGAATGAAAAGTAGCATCTGAAGAGCTGGAGATGTGGCTCAGTGATACAGGCCTGGGATAGCATGTCTGAGGCCTGGGTTGAGTCCTCAGCACAAAAGAAAGGAAAAGAAAGGGAGGAGAAAAGCACAAAGAAAAGGTGTTTGGAAACATGGGGAAAGTAAACGTTGAGATAAAGTCGGAATGGGAGGAAATGAGAACATTTAGTTTTAGGAAGGGAGCGAGCACATCATTCCTGTAACCACAGCCCACAAAGCAAGGTGAACCAAACTCCACAAGTGTAAGGCATTACAAGACCTACCAAGCACCATCCAGATGCTGAATCTGACCCACGTGTCCGCACTTAACTGGACCATCAAGTAGATGTTGACCAGGATGCTGAAGGCTGGCAGAAAGGGTAAGAACGGGACCTATGGGAAGAAACATCCTTTGAATACAGTGCTACTGTAGAAGCATGGTCTCCAAGTAACGTCAAGGGCGTGTCAATATCTGACATGTACGCATACTGTGTCACTAAGCTTACAGTCTCAAAAAAAAAAAAAAAAAAAAAAAAAAAAGGAGAACCTGAATAAATGCCATCCCTATAGAAACTAGTGAAAGGCAAGTCACTGTTGACATGACATGCTGGCGCTGAAAGAAACACAATCACATCTGCAGGTTATCATCGAGACACCACAGGGCTTAGGCATCAGTGTAGCTCAGAGTCTAGTGGTCTCATCTGGCCAACAGCAGGGAATGCTTCTGGAACTCGGGATACATGCAGCATCCTTGAGGATGTACCGAAGCCTACTCCTAGTTCCAGTGGGGTGGGATAATTTATTTTGCAGATGAAGGCACTTGGTGGGAATAAGTCCTCACAAGAGGGCTTCAGATCTCTGAAAATAAAATCCTCAAATCGTCTTCCTTTCTTTATTTCTTTTCATCTTAATTTAATTATTAATTTTCAGTACTGAGGATTAAACCCAGAATCTCAGGAATTATTTTTCTGATACTGTAGACTGTTCAACACAAAAATTATTCATTGACTGTATATATATATGCATGTATGCATGTACATATGTACGTACATACATATGCATCCTCAAGTTTTTGAGAAGGGGAGTAAGATAACTCATGTACTGTGACTAAAAGGAATTCATCAAAGAATTTTGACAGTCTTGTCCATTGATTGCTTTTGTTCAGAAAAATTAAACACAGAAAACACACAGAGGAAGTGTATATATAATAATTAGGATTTCTAATTACTATTTCACATACCATGAAGGCTACTTTCTGCTGATTCTGTGGCTGCCTCCAAATGGTCAGAATGACGGCCGTGCAGAGAACAAGAAACAGGGCGAGAAGAGCCAGGCTCCAGGCTTCCAGTCTGGCAATGGCCTGGACTCCATACGTGGTTAGAATACTCATGCCCAAGATGAGAAAGGCTGTGGGGGTCAGTACACATGGCAGAGTCAGCACACGTCCTTTCCCCATGCTTCTCAGACCTAGTGGTCTATCCTGGCACAGCATCAAGCTCTTTATAATCTACTTTGCACACCGACCCCTCACTTCTTTTCTATTGTGCAAAAGAGACAGGCAGTGCACTTCACCCATCTAGGAAGCATGGACATGTCCTCATCTCTGTCTTTTTAGAAGCCAACCTTCCCATTTGCCACTAACATCCTGTCATATGACTCCTCATTTCCTATCCTCAGACTATATGGATAGGATGTTTTTGGTGGTGTGTGGCTTCCATTTTTTTTTCTCAAGTGAAGAATGGAGCATTGCCTATTTAAGCTATTTATAAAGATTATTTGTTAATGCAAACAAGTAATATCACATGATCTGAATCTTCCAATTCCAGGCAATGATGTCAGGCTTCTTCTGATCATCAAGTATGCAATAAAAGCCCCTCCTATTTGCTCTCGGAGAAACTTGTTCTTCTCTAGTTTGCCATGGTCTTATTATACAATCTCCAAGGGCAAGAGTCTGTCTTGCTATCCCAAGTGCCCAGAACAGTGTTTGGCACTCAGGTAATACCCAGTAGATGTCACTAAACACAAAGAAGATTAGGTAACCAGTTGAGCAAACAAATCTTTCCTGTACTGCTTCCCATCAGGTTCCAGTTCTGTTACTTGGCCTAATTCTTCAACACAGGGAGCACCTTGAGCTAATGGAATGTGCCAGCGTATAATTCTGCCACTCTTACTGTAGGAGTCCTTTGCTTTTGTGTGCATGTGTGCGACTGTGGAAACTGTGTGTCATGGCATGCACACGGAGGTAAGGAGATAGCCTTGGAAGTTGGTTGCCACTTTCCACCTTGTTTGAGGCAGAGTCCCTTATTTGTCGCCGTGTACAGCAAGCTACTGGGGAATTCTCTTTCTAACTCCTACCATGCCACGGTCACACTGGTATCACAAGCATGTACCTCCTCACTCGGCTTCACATGGGTTTTGGAAATCTCCACTCATAGCCTCACATTTGTGCAGCATGTGCTTACCTACAGAGCTTTCTCTCCAGCTCATAAATCTTCCTACATAATATACCAGGACCCCAACTACCAGTACCTCCGTAGGTCAAATTTCATGTCTCAAGTTGGCTGCTAACACGTCCCAGGCAATGCGAGGCCTTGTCCTTTCCCTCCCACAAGCACTGGCTCTACCCACCCACATCTATTGGACCTTTCCACATCTGTAGTGACGACTTACCCAGGAATCCCACCAGGAAGCTCACGAGGGAAGCCGACTGTCGCGTGGGCAGGGCAGAGGGGCTGAAGAGGGTCCGGAGGCTGAAACCCTGTCCTTGTATCATGGTGACCTGGGACTCGCTTTTTGACGTCGCGCAGGTACACGATTCCGGAATTTCCTTCTCAGGGGTGTATTTGGGCTGCTCATAACACAGGCCAGGTTGGTACCTATCCCCAAATAAATATCGGCGTCTTTACTCTCATCGGCCCACGTGAAGTTGCCACCTTAAACTCTTTTGGTGAGACGCTTTACAAAGCCACAGCGTGTGCGGTCAGGTGATACGTCTTGTGACTCCAACTCACAGGGTGCCCAGCTAGGCAAGGGGACAAACCTCTCCCATCAAATACCCACAGCAACTCCGAATTCCCCCTCACTGCTGTGTAGTCAGAGAGTTGTACAGGAGATGCCAAAAAGTAAAGTTAAGATTAAACATGAAGCAGTGATGGAGACAGGATGCTACCCGCAGCCTCTGGTGCCCACTGGAATCGGGATTCATGAAAACGGCACAGGAACAGCCACCAGCTATGGAAGCCAGAGTCCCTTGGGCTTGGCATTCAAAGGCTGCCATCAGAGCCTGACTCTCTGCCCGTGTTTCCTTGTTTCTAACCGACTCATCTAGCTTCACCCGGAGATGCGCACTCAGCTACTTGGCCACCTAACTATGCCACGGGCACCATTTCCCTCTGTTCTTTGCCCCCATTCCGCTACAACCCCTCAGTGTATCACCCGCTTCACATCCTAGTACCCGCAGCCCTTGCCTATTTCAGAAACTGCCCCCAAAGAAGTTCATCCACTAAGGAAAATGCACAAAGGAATACAGAAGGAAGGCACAATGACCCATGGCACCATTAACTTAATCGCCTTAAGTTAGCATTTCGGTACAAGTTCATCTTGGAACGTATGCAGACATCAACATTCATTATTTCTTAATGTAAATCTGTAATGTTATTTAAACAAATCCAAATGCTGTAGCTTTGTGTCTTCAAATTGGAATAGTTATCAATATACCGAAATGACAGTTTTTTAACCACTGAACAAATGTACCCTTTTTTACGTCACTGTTCTCCTACTGTTACTCAAGCCAGTTACGTTTTCTTCACACTTGTCAATCTACCTTTTCTGTGAGCACCATTTACATCTATTTGTTGGTGTCTCCATGATAAGGTCTTTAGGAAAAATCTTAGCACTAAATTGTTAATGCCAAAAGTACTGGTTAAGTACATACATATTTGGGAGATATACATTTATTGACTTGGAAAAATATTCAGGATATATTGCTAATATAACAAAGGCAGTGCTGTGTAGTAGACAAGAATAGGGCTCTATTTGTCTGTCTGCTAGTATTTACAATTCCAAAAACACAACACGTTTATGGATCTCCACACATTTTAATAAACTGCCTTGTAGACTGGGACCAGCTATCGGTAAGGGTCAAACTAACCTTGACTTTTTGCTAAAAGCCAAGTCTGCTTCCCGTACTCCATCTTACTGCTTTAATGGCCACGGCCTCCCACTTTGGTGAAACTGCCGGCTCTTTGTAGTCCTTTCTGTCTCTGCTCCCTGTATCCCACCGGGCACACACCCTTCAGAACCTACAGAGACTCACCTGAGGATGAGCACACAGGCTGCAACCAGAGAGTAGGCCATGAGGGTGCCGATGGACATCATGTCCACAAGAGCCTTCAGGTCAAAAAGGAAAGCCATCACAGCTATTGGGAAACAGATAAGAAAGGTAAAGCCGAAGGCCTCTGAGGACATTTCTTATAGTTGGTCACTCAGTCAGGGACAGCTGACTGACACTTTTCTCTTTGGGTACCAATAACAGATCAACATCACAACATCCTAAGATGGTCTCTGGGCCATATAAACAGATAACACTAACACTTCAAAGCCCCCAGCTCTTTAGGAAACACTAAATACATCTGGTACGATTATTTAAGACATACTTGGCTTGACCAAGTGTGAAAATATTAAATAACAAAATACTGCGTTTTGAGGTCTTAGAAGGTAAAGAAACACTGCCAGGCAATACCAATTTTCTATATAACAGATTATATAATCACTTTAAATTCTATCTGTATCAAGTCATATGCAACTCAGAACATTTTAAGTAGTCTTTACAAAAATAATACGTATTTTTCAATAAAATGACATTTTGGGATGTAAAGTAAACTCCAATCAAATTAAAGCCACACATTCTGGAAGACTGATTAGATGGGAAAGATCAACTTACAATCCTGTACACGAAATCTCAATAATCTTAATAAGTAAAAATACCTTATATTAGTTGAACTTACCACATACTATTCCCTATTTTAGTAAACAGATAACACCACATTCAATTTATATGATGTCCTAGACTTCTTTACAAGTTTTATAGTCTATGACCTCACTTTATCTTCCATCAATGACCCTAGCAGGCAGAGGAAATTACTTCCATTTTAGTTACATAAAATGGACAATATTTGTTGACTATTTATTTGTTTACTTATTTTTTACAAACCCATGGTCTTCCTTGATAGGATTATTCCTGTCTTATAGACAGGTTGATTTAAGAATGTTACAATGGGAGGTACTGGCAGAGCTTTCCTGTCCTTACAACTCCACAGTATTTCATCTTCTCTCTGAATATGCACCACATGCCTCCCTCTGCAAACATCTCATTACTAGTATAATTATACAATAGATTATTAAACTTTTAGCATGCTTGTGATAACCATAGATAGCCAAATACTAATTATTCATATAAACTCAACAACCCAAATGGAAAAATGTGCAAATTTGGGTGTGAGAATGTAAAATATACAATATTTTAGAAAGACATTAACTGTCTTATTATAATGTTAAATTCCATTCTTCCTAAGTTAAGGAAAAGTTAAATTATCTTTAAAATTCTAGATTCAAGGTAGAATTATTAATGGGAAAGCTTTTTACTTTGTGGAGAAGTATTTATGACGTGGCTCATCTTTACCATTATGATGAACAGTGCTTCTCAACCTTCCTAATGTGCTGACCTCATGTACTGTTCCTCATGTTATAGTGACCCCCCAACCATAAAATTATTTTGTTGCTCCTTCATAACTATAATTTTGCTACTGGTAATATAAATTTCTGACATGCAGGATATCTGATATGCAACCTCAAAAGGATTGCAACCCACAGGTGGATAACCACTGACCTAGAAAAATCATTTTATGAGGGCAGAAATTTAAGCCTGAGAAAAATGATTTGACCTTCTTACATACATCTCAAGTGTCAGATTTAGAAGATGTGTGCCAGGTGGAAACTACTTAGGCAAATGTTTCTTGACCTGAAAGAAAAACCAACTGGATAGGTAATAAAACATTCTTGATCCCAACTTCCCAGCACATTGGAGTCTTAACAAAGTCAGAGTTTTTATTGAAATATCTACTCCTGAGATAGTTTCAATTCACTTAGCTATAAAGTTCACTACAGTCTTTCTCTTCTTTCTGTGTCGGGACCCTTAAGACTACTGTCTCAGTTTATACCATCCCTGGAAATTCCTGCATGCTCTAAGAACCTGGCCAGAGGTAATTAACATGGACACCATAGCATGTCAAAGTGTAGGCAATCTGTATTCTAAAAGCAAAACCCGCATGTCCAAACTACTGAAGGACAACTGGGTTCCTAATGGGGGCTGAGAAGGTACAAGTCTAACCCTGCTGGGCAACCCACTTCACTCTGGGCAGTGAGGACAACCAACTTCAGATTATCTCTGGCATTTCTTTTCTTACGGTAGACTAAGAGTTGGTAAAGCTTAGTTTTTCAAAAGTCCTGCAATCATTATTTTAAAATTAGTACTTCCAATATTAAGCAATGGTTCAACTTAGAATTTTTTTCTGTGCCCAAATTATAACTTTATGTGCTTATTCACCAGTTAGAAGAGTGATACCTAATACATAGTGGAGAGTCATTAACTCTTTGTACATTGGTTAGATGCCTGAATGGTTAAAGTAGTAAAAACACAGAATCCCCAGTGATTAGTTATGAATGAATTTCAGTGTTTCACCATCACCAAAATTGTCAGATGTTAATCCCAAGATTCACACACTAATTTACCCAGGATTTTGATCTTAACTTACATGCACAGCATGCAGACCCTTTTTAAGTCCACGCATGCGCACAGCACGTTTTAGTCCAATGATGGAGAAACCCCGGGTTTGTAAAGCTTACCAGAAATGACCCCCGCGGTCAACGTGGCAGCAACGGGTGACTGCCTCTTACTCACTCTCGCAAGAAATCTAAACAGTAAGCCATCCCGGGCCATGGCAAACAGAATGCGGGGTAAGGGGAACATAGAACCCAGAAGACTAGAACAGAAAAATTCATAATCCAACGTGAGTTGAGTATCACTCTACCAGCGTACATACAGGTACACAAAGAAGTCAAAATATCAAAATAAGAAAGTCACAAAGTTACTGAACCTTACATTAATCAAAACAGAGAACCACCTAACTCCACATTTTCCAGAGTTCTGGATGAAAACGATCCCCCTTTTCTTAGTAAAAGTCAACTCTCTCACCTGCCACTGCACCCGATGACAAAGTAGCAATTATTGGTGTCTTCGTTTTGGAATTGATTTGAGCTAGACATTTGAAAAGCAACCCATCCTCCGCCATAGCATAGATTACACGAGGCATTGGGAAAATGGATCCAAGAAGACTGAGTAAAAAGCAAAGACATGCAGTATGGCAAACACGGTCATGCATGATCACACCCAGAAGAGAAACACAGTGATTGTAATACACTCAGCGCGGCAGCTGGGACCAAGGACTCACACAGGCTTACAGTGCAATATAACTGGGCATTTAAACACACCTGCCAATATCGGCCATTGTGTTACCCAGTACTCTTGCAAATATCTGCCCACACAAATTATAAGACTGACAACAGTATCGCAAGTCATTTGTTTGTATCCATGATTGTTACTGAATTAAAAGTGAATTAGACTTTGCAAAATAAAATGAAGGGTGAAACACCAAGATGTTTTAGTGTTAACAATCCAGAAGGCAAAATTCCCAAATTAATGGGTCATTAAAAAAGATTAATCCATTTTATGTCACAGTAAGTCACCCACTTATACAGCGATTATGTATTTTTCATATTACCATGATTTTGCAACCTCTAGCTTGATCTTTGATACAAGTAATAGTTCCAAGCATCAAAATTATCAAGGTAAACAATGGCTTAAAAAAACAACATACTATAGATTTAGTATATAGAAGGAGCTACAATTAAGTGTTAGTAACAGTGAGGCTTAATGGATAATTTTTGCTTAAGGTAAATTCAATTATTTATGTTTACTATTGTGTCATTCTACATATGATTCAGCTGTGAAAGTAACTAAGAAAAAGAGGTAAAATATTTGATTCTAAAAGCTTTCTTTTTTTTTTTTTTTTTGGCTGGGCATGGTGGCTCATGCCTGAAACCCTATTATTTGAGAAGTTGAGGCAGAAGATGGCTGAATTTTGAGGCTAGCCTGGACTTCACAGCAAGAATCAGGCTAACTGGCTACACAGCAAGACCTCGTCTCCAAAAACAACTATTTTCTTTTTCTTTTTTACCCCATTATTTAGAGAATATTTTATTAGTTTCTGTCATCAAACCTGCACAGATGAGACCATACATATTTAATTCAGTGTGTTACCCTTGCACAAATGGAAAAAAAAATAAGTTTAACATTTCTAGTCCAATGTGGCTGTTGGTTTCTGTACAATGCCAACCCAACACAGTAAACTGAGAAACTTTTATTCCAAAGTTGACAGCAAAAGTTTCCAAAAATCCAAATTATATATGTGCAAGGCCCAACCATAGTAGTAGGCTGTGCATCAGTAGTTGATGTAGCCACAGGCTTTGAAGATCATGGTGGCACAGTGTCTTCAAAGTTTGGACTTCAAACTGTTCAAAATTCTTCATAATAAACCGCACCAACAGCGGATGACTGAGAATTCCTAAACTTGCTTAGTACTATTGGGACCAGGACACTAGAAACTAAAAGTACATTTGAAAGAAGAAAAATAAAAATCACATTGATAAATTATATTGAGAAAAATGTCTAGTTTCAGAATTGTGAAAATTGTTCTCAATTTAAAAAAGGAATTCTCAGGCAAAAAGCTTTTCTCTTTGAGAATGTTCTACTCTGCAGTGTGGTATGAACTAGAACAAAATGTGTTGCTTTGGATCATAGGAGAGGCTTTGGAAACCTGAGCTGTAACATATTAAATGAGGAGCTCCTGGAAATCTGAACATTTGACAGTCAAATTCCCTTTGCCTTTCATATAAATAAATAATGTCCACTGGTAATGTCAGAATGGTAATTTCTGTCTCTTGAATAAATCCACTCTGATCAGTGCTATAAGGAACAAAGGTTCAGTATGCCACAGTCAGAAGCACATTTCCATTTTAAAAAATGACAGAGCGTATGGCTTCTGGTCCCAGACACACTGCTGCTTTACAGAGAATTGTCCCAAGGGTGAAGTCTGTGTATGGTCTCTAACTGAAACAATGTGAACAATACTGATGGCAGTAGCATGAACACCCCAAAGGTGTCTAATGTAATATGTGATTATGTGTGACACAGGTATGTGGGGGTCCCAGTGCTATGCATATTACTATTGTAGCTTAGACCACCATTATCTTGAAGAAAAAAAAAAAACTGGCTTAGCTGATGATGGTCGCTTTTTCTTTTTTTGGAATCACTCAAGATTTTTAGAAGGAGGTTCTGGGCAAATTATTCATTGAGTGCATAGTTGTATAATGCATTCCTCATGTTAGGATATTTTTAGAATATACAAAATCCATCTTGTGGTACCAGTGGCTAGGGTACTGACCCAGGGCCTCCAGAATGCTAGTCACAAATTCTACCACAGAGCTATCCTTAAAACCCACTAAAGCAAATTTGAAGATATTGACTACACTTTGCAAGACCCCTGGGAGACCCAGTCCCACGGACAATACCATGTACCTTGTGGACAAGGCGCAGAGGGAGCCCGCAGCAACCACGTATTTGGCGGGACCCCAGCCCACATATTCAAATGCTACAGGAAGGGGGCTCTTCTCATCCAGGAGGTAGTAAGGCATCATAAGCGTTAAGCTGCAGAAACCCCAAAATAGGCCATAAAGCAAACCAGTAAGGAAGTCACTATTCCGATGGGAATAGCTTTTTGGGGATTCCGGACCTCTTCACCTAAGGAAACACAGACAGAAGGTTTGCATGGTTAGTTAACAGTCAAGCAGCTTAGAAACTTCCTGTGGATCAAAGCACCCTCCACCCCTGCCTCCATGGTCATTCTACCATGTTTTTTCCCTTTTACATTCTTAGTGGGTTCTATCTATTTCATGTGAAATTTCCTTTCTCTTCTTCAGGATACTTTGGTATTAACAAAAAATGATCCAACTATCAGAGGGAGAAGAGAACGGAATATACAAGTCAGTTTCTTACTTGCGAAAAGTTGGGGGGAAACGACCTGTGAGCCCCTCTTAAGTGTTTAGGCCTAGAATGGCAGTTGATGTGGGAAACAGCCACACTGGTATTTTGTAAGCTTTTGAACTGCAAGGCTTCAAACAAATTTATTTTATCTATTTACATGAAACTTTAGTTTCTATAAAAAAAATCAGAATATCCTTCTTACAATATTAACATTTGAAGCTCCCCAGATACGTGAGTGAATTACCAGGCTATGCACCTGGAAAGCTTGAAAGATGCCAGGGTGAGTATTTTGTCACTTCGGATAAAGAGAAAAGAAGTGGTATAGTATTTTGCCTGGTGAATGGAAGAGACAATTTAAGACAATGACCATTCTGGAAGGCACAGAACTTTCAGTTGAAAGGTTAAGGAATTGTGAGCATCATTTAAGATTCCTCATCCAATCAGCCAGATGTGTTGTCTTAGGTGGTCGTCATAATATCCTCAGGGCAGGTGCTGCTCTGGACAGGACAGACATCGATGCTCTGAGAGTTTCACCCAGTGGCTTATGTACCAGATGCAGCGTGGTCTGCGGGTGGATGTGGAGTTGGTGGTACCCTTCCCACCCCCCATCTCATCCTCTCTCCTTGACCCTCTGCTGCACCTGCAGCTCCCTACCCCTGTGGAACCCTGTGCTTCGAACTATCGAGGAGACACCGCCCTTACCAGTTGTGGCAATGCAGTCAAAGCCCACAAAGGCATAAAAGCAAGTTGCAGCGCCAGCCAAAGTTCCGGTGAAGCCGTAGGGCATAAAGCCCCCAGCCCCATAGATGCTTGTTCCGTTCTCAGAAGGTGGTTCTCTGAAATAAAAAAAACAGACACTATCAGCAACTTCACAGAAACTGTACTTTCTGGTGATTTCTCCCAAACCGCATCCTTGGAAGACTGTTGTTGCTCATTGGCTCTTTGGAGCTAATGTATATAAGACCAAAACTGTATTTTGTCATTTTGTTCTACAGAACATGGTAGACTCCCTCACAATAAAAAACGCTCTATGTCACTGACATCCAACTACAGGCTATTCAACAGCAAATACGGAAGGCCAAGACAGACAGACAGACAGACAAGGTCTCACTATGAGCCCTCATTGGCCTGGAACCTGCAATATAGCTCAGGCTAGACTTAAACTTCTGTCAATCCTCTTCCCTCGGCCTTCTGTGAGCACCACTGTGCTGATCTACATAGACATGTGCTAGATGGAGCACACAGGCAAGCAGGGTTTTGACATCAGAGATCTCGTATGTGAGCCACGCTCTACAATAAAGGTAAGGAACTTTCTCTCTCCCCTCCTCCCTGCAAAGAATCAATTTTTAACACATGAAACAAAAAGAAAGGCAGACTGTACATCTTTAAAATTCATGTAGGGGCTGGTGATGTAATGTAAATTGTGATGTAATTGTGATGTAAATTTACAGTGATGTAAATTGGTGACAATGTAGAAGCACAAGCCCGACAACCAGCATTTGATTCCCAGAACCAGAACAGTTTCTTGGAAGAAGGCAATCGACTCTTGTAAACTGTCTTCTGACATCTACCCACTTATCTCAGTTACACAGACACACAGAAACATACACACAGTCACACACACACACACACACACACACACACACACACACACAGATATACAGAAACACACAGACAAACACACACAAACACACAGATAAACACTGAATAAATAAAATTAAAAAATTGAAAAAAAAAAACCCAAATTTACTTAGAATATAGTTGAAAAAGTTAGAACAGAATCCCATAGGCTTGATTAATCATCCTGAAAGTTTAATGCATTACCATATAATAAAAACTATAAGACCAGTAGACACTATCTTTCCCCTATCAGGATGACTGGAAATGACATATATATAAATAAAAAAAACATGTACATACACCTTACACCATATAATAGATACTCCTGTAATCTTTTGTCTGCTTAGAAAAGTAATACTACTAATAAAAATAAAATGGCCCCCAAGTGAGTGGTACTAACGGGAAGTGTGGCCTTGCTGGAGAGAGCCACGCGCAGTGTCTCAGACCACTTCCTGCTGCCTGTGGGATCAAGATGTAGCTCCTTCTCCAGCACCATGGCTGCCCGCATGCTGCCATGTCCAGGGATGATGACAGTGTACTAAACCTCTTAAACTGTAAGCCACTCTAGTAAATGTTTTCCTTTATAAGAGTTGCTGTGTTCATGGTGTGTCCTCACAGCAGTAGAAACTTTAACTAAGACAGGCTCCCAAAAAGATTTTTTTTTTTTTCATGACAGGGTTTCTCTGTGTAGCTCCAGCTGTCCTGAGACTCACTCTATAGACCTGGCTGGTATCAAACTCAGAGATCTGCCTGCCTCTGCCTCCCAAATGCTGGGATTAAAGGCATGCAACACCATGTGGCTTCCAAAATCCTTAAAAGCCTGAAAGCATGCAAACCATGAAACTGATGGTCCCAAAGGAGAAACCACAGGATGCAAGAATCAAAAATATTCCTAGTTATTTAGAGCTGGTGAACTGTTGGGGAGCAGAGGGGGAGCTCTTGCAGGATTAGACTCTGCCCTCGAGGCTGCCTTGGGGGCCAGCATCTGCAGAGCTTCACCCAGTGGCTCAGTTGGAAGCCCAGCCCTACCTTAGTGTGGGGAGCCTGGGAAGAGGTGCCGCATCCTAGAACCATCCTCCAGACAGGTCTCAGCACCAACAAGACTGAGAACAGCTACTCTGAAGAGAACTTGCAAGTATGTTCTCTTAAAATGTAAGAGTGGGAGTAGGAGGGGCTAAATATTTTACCTGGCACTCGCTGATATATTTTTGAGAAACTCTTCACTGATCTTCCAGTTGGCCAAATTTCCTTTCACAAACCCGGCCACCATTACAAAGAGAAGGACCAGGATATTAATAGCTGTGAAGAATTTATTCACCCAGGCGGACTCTTTTACTCCAAAAGATAACAGACCTACGGAAAAGGAGAAGGCATTAACGTGGGCTCTTTACCCGCAGAAAAGGCAATGGATTCTTGATGCCAATACATGCACCGGAGATGATGACACCAGCATTCATATATTTACCTTCCGTTTCTTCCATTCTATGGCCAGTTCACGTCATCACTTTTCTGTGAAGCAATGCCTTTGGAGACACCACTGATTTTGATTTCTGGAAGCAGACTGTGCTCACACTCAAGAGTTCCACACTGTCTATGTAAGTTTAGTAATCCTGGTTATTAGTAGAACACCTAACTAATTTGAAAGGCTGTCCTTAAAAGCTATTCCAGGGCTAATGTAAAAGTCTGCCATGCACCTTCTGATCATATCACCAGAAAATAATTCTCCTAAGTGCCATGCCAAAAACATTCTCTGTTAAATTCATTCTCACCTGATAGATTTACTTTATATTAGGAATGTAAATATCCTATTCTAGTAGTTAGAAAAAACAGAACAGTGTAAAGAATGAAGATCAGCTATGATATCCCTGCAGAATTCTCCACATGCACACACATATATTTCTGCACCAACAAATTTATCATCAGTTTTAGCAGCTGCATAACATACTATGTGGAGACACTTTAATCCCTTATTTATGGACAATTAGGTCACTCTTGCTTTTACTTTATAAACAGCACTGACATCATTGCCATCTTATAAATACCCCCCTGCATTTTCTAACATTTTCCTTACAGTAGTGTTACAAATTGAGTGTATGGGAGGGCATGCAGTGTGTGTGTGTGTGTGTGTGTGTGTGTGTGTGTGTGTGTGTGTAGTATACAGCATGTCCATATGGGTGTGTGCATGTGTGCATGAGAATGCACATGGAGGCTGGGGGGTGCAGATGCACATGGCCATTCCCAGCTTTTAGATGAGTCCTGGAGATCCAGACTCACGTTTGCATGGCAGCCTCTTCACCCACCAGTCATCTTCCCAGCCCCAGGACATGCATTTTCATACAAAACAATTGGGCCCCACTTTCATTATACAAGTTTTAAGAGTATTTTATTTATACTGATTTATAAGAGGTATTTATACACTAATGTTATTAGCTCTCTGCCAGTCATTCGTGGAACATATAGTTTCCATCTCCATCATATTAAAAATGACTTCAATTGGTTTATTTCAGGGATAAATCGAGAGCCCATGCCCTGTGTGTGTTTTAGCCAAATGCTCACAATGAACTTCACTTTCATCCCAGTAACTTGCTTTTAACCTTAACCCATTGCTTGTAAATGTAAAATTTCGTTAGAATAACTGACATTTACCTATTTTAGTATCTACTTCTAATGAGATTTTCCCCAGACTTTGACCTTCAAATATTCACGTGTTTCCTTTTAGTTTTTAAATGCTTATCCTATCCGCATCTTCAACCCACCTGAAGTAGGGATCTTAGTTCAGCATTTACTGTGGGGGCAATGGTTTCTATGAAAAGACAATGCCACAGATCTACTAGCCTTTACCCTGTATCCACAGCACCCACTTCCACGGAAGCAGAACTGTGCAAGCATGGACAAGAGCAGATGAATCTCATTCTTCTGCATGTACAGTTCCCACTCTGACCTAACAACTGCATTAATGGCATAAAGGAACGTCTCTCATTAATATTAAAAAAATGGATGCTCTCAAAACAAAAACTGACATCTCCGTCCTATGACTTACTGCATTCCAGGTGCCTGTTCCTCCAAAGCGAGGTTTCTCCCTTTCATGTACATTTAATCCTATTGTGAAACAGAGAGGAGACAAAGCCCACAGTGACCCGGCACTGACCTTAGCGGGCCTTGATACGATATGCTGACCTCATTCAGAGAACCCAGGCTGCAAATCTGTGTGACCTACTTTCCCGGGGCCCATTGATGTGGTTCATTACAGGAAACAGCATATGATTCGTTTTCTTACCTGCCAGAAGCAATATAAGGCACACAGCAAAAAAGTCTGGATATTCCGCCAGGCCGGTGTAATTCATTTTGAAGTACGTCTTGAAAAACTGACCAATCTGTTTGTTAAGAAGTTCATCGAAGGTGCCACTCCATGCTCTTGCAACACTGGATGTACCTTCCCAAAGCAGAATGTTCAGAGAATAAAAGGTTACTGGTAGAAAATTAACGTAACTCATCTGATTAGTTGATTCCTGGGTAAACCTGGCTGGCCTAGGTCACACCGACTGAAAAATTTAACCATATTAGAAAACCAAATAATTACACACACACACACACACACACACACACACACACACACACACACACACGAAAAGAATACCCTCCCCCCTTTTTTTTGAGACAGGGTCTTGGCATGCAGCCCAGGCAGACTTCATACAGGTGTGCAAATGCTCGTATCGGGCAACTTTATTTGCAATAAAGAACTCTTTAGAGGCTAGAGAGATAGCTGAGCAGTTAAAGCACTGCCCACATAAGCAAGATGTCAATTCAGATCCTTAAGTAAATCTCACCGGGCAGCGTAGCTGGTAAGTCTAGCCTCGGAAGGTAGAGGCAGGACCCAGAAGCTAGCTGGGTAAAACTAGCTGGAATGTAACCACTGGGCTCACCTGAGAGATCCTGCCTCAGAGAACAAAGCAGAAGGGCCATTGAGGAAATTCATGACATATTCTCCGACCTCCCCATGTACCCCAAGACAGAAGCATGTGCAGCAGCATACATGTATGTACCAGCACGCACTCACACGCGCACGCACACACACACACACACATACACACACACCTTATACAAACTCATGAAAAAAAAATGTATTGCAGAGGCAGGCGGATCTCTGTGAGTTCCAGGCCAGCCTCGGCTACAGAGTGAGATCCAGGACAGGCTCCAAAGCTACACAGAGAAACCCTGTCTCGAAAAACAAAACAAACAAAAAAAGACAGAGTTGCCGGGCGCTGGTGACCCACGCCTTTAATCCCAGCACTCGAGAGGCAGAAGCAGGCGGATCTCTGTAAGTTCGAGGCCAGCCTGAGCTACAGAGTGAGTTCCAGGACAGGCTCCAAAGCTACACAGAGAAACCCTGTCTCGAAAAAAAAAAAAAAAGTATTTTAAAAACTCCAAACAACTTCCAAACTCATTAAGAATCACAAAATCAAAGGTGAAGCATAATCAGAGACTTCAGCAATGAGGACGTATTTTAGAGATGACAAAAACAAGAGGCAGGAAGAAGTGATTCTCTCAGGAGCACCCCACCGCTGAGAAGAGCAGGTTTACCCCTAGCGCCGGGGCTCTCTGGAGAGCCATTTACACCCTGTCCACAACTGATATTTGTTTTTGAAATATACCTATGACATATGACAGGATGAGATTCCAGCCAGTGATGAAGGCCCACAGTTCTCCAACCGTGACGTATGTGTACAGATACGCAGACCCCGTCTTGGGAACCCGGGCCCCGAATTCAGCATAGCAAAGGCCTGCCATCACTGAAGCCAGGGCGGCGATGAGGAAGGACACCACGATGCTGGGGCCAGAATCTGCTTTGGCGACTTCCCCAGCCAAGACATAAACTCCAGCTCCGAGAGTGCTTCCAACCCCCAGGGCGATGAGGTCCATGGTGGTCAAGCAGCGGCAGAGTTTG
Source organism: Peromyscus leucopus (assembly GCF_004664715.2). NCBI lineage: Eukaryota > Metazoa > Chordata > Mammalia > Rodentia > Cricetidae > Peromyscus > Peromyscus leucopus. The sequence goes on along the minus strand of NC_051077.1, from coordinate 25,625,115 downwards.
GAATCTTCTAGACTGTCCAGCGTGACGATTTTTCTCCGGATCAGACATCGCGCAAAAGTCAGCACCGCTCTGCAGGGAATCATGGTGAAGAGAGCACCCTGGGGGAGGGAAGAGGGGAGGGGGGTTACAAGGAGGGTTCTGCGGCCATCTCCTCTCCCACTGGACAAAGACAGACAGCGGGCTCCCCCCTCCTTTACCTAGTAGGTACTTGGGTCAGAGCAACCAACCAGGAGGGTTAAAGATGAGAAAACCACATATTTCTGGGGTTCACTCACACATGCCAAGATAAAGGGACTCCAACAGGGGGCTTTTGGGGGAGAGAATAAAAAGTGACTTAAAAGATTCACTATTTGGTCCAATTACTGTAGTTTCTGTAGACACGTTGAAAGGATGCCTTTCTTCTTCAATGGCTAATTTACCCCTCACTAGAAGGCAAGGTTTAGGGCCTGCCTTTAAAACTATTTTCTTCTCTAATCATTCATCCAGTTCAATATTTCTGAGCCTTCTCAAATGCCAAGGCTGCACTAGAATATATGTAGAATGCTTCACGCCTATGTGGTCTCATTTAAGGGACTTACAGTCTAGCTATGGCCTAAATGTAGGTAAAGGATGGTGGTTATATACTCAAAAGCTTTATTGAATGTGTCAGAACCACTCCATTTTCCTCTTAAGCTGGGAACAAAAGAGCAGATGTAAATTCACTAGAAGAAAAATCTGCTTCCCAAAGCATGCTTAGATTTCTCTTATGAAAACTGCCATCCATCCATGCTTTAAGTATGGGTTGGTCTGAAACTACATGTGCCTATTATGCTTGAGGTTTTAAAACAAACAAGTTCAAAGCCTGTGGTATTATCTCACATTCTTTTCAAATGGAACAAATAATGAAGAGAAAGAGCTCCATTCTCCAGTTGGCCCAAAGTGTGGATTTCAGTAATGTGTACACACACACACACACACACACACACACACACACACACACACACATTGTATTGCAGCAAAAAAAGGTCTGAACCAAAATATTAACCTAACCATATTTTGTACTTCATCTAATACATATTGTTATTATCTATCTCTGGGTTAATTCCAAGAAATATGTATAACTTATGTGCAAAAGAAATATTGCAATTTTAAAAGTCTGTTTGACTTTGTCTACAGAGACATGTAATTCAGCAGACTGAAGACAACTGATGCTGTGTATTCATCAATGCAACCGTAGACATTAAGTCATGTCCGCTTGTACTTCCGGGGCTGAACACCGGCACAATGATCTGCTGGTGTAGGGTGCTGGTTCCTTCAACTTCATCATATTCATCATCAATAACAGAAACTTATGAACCTGCTGCATGTGACACTTGCCTTATGTCCTTAGCCTTAGGACATTTGGGCTCTAACATCCCTGTAGAATCAGGGATTCTGATGAGAGCAGAAACAAGTACATATCCTTTTTGAACAAATGATTATTTTGTTAACTGTTAAAACAGTAGCTTCGTTTGAAGAAGAAAAATGCATGTGAGCTGAGACTGAAGATAATTAGACAAAGGGGGTATAAATACTATGTGCATGTCTCTGTATGATTTTATTGAGACTAAGGATACACGTGAATCTTCCCTGACCCACTCCCAACCTGAAGAATGACAGCTTCTAACTATCAATACTTCTTAAGCAAGCTGGAGATGTAACTTCTAAACTTTCTTCAATCCAGGTCATCAATTTGACAGCAGAGAATTCTGGGTCTAGTAAACCCTCATACCAGATGATTCAACACCAGGGGGCAGCTATCCAACCTCCCAACCCCCTTATGTATCATTTGAAATCTGCTAGTTACAGAAAAATGTCCATCCTGGATTGTGGCTTTATTTCCATATTTGATGCAAAAAGTCACAGAAACAAACTCTTCCACTCCTGCCCTATGACAAGGCTGATATGTCAAACTTAGTCCCTGTGCCATGATCACATGCCCTCATAAAAATACTACAGGACGAAAAAAGGAGGCAAGCCATGAGGCAGTGGTCCCAAGAGCCTGCGACCAATTAGCTCGTCCCAGTTAGAAGCCAGGCTTTTCCTCCTCATTCCTCTGGCGGTTTCGAGGTGGGGAATGTGCCCTGTGCATTTCTGGACTGGCGGAGAGAAATGCAGTTATGATGTATAGTGCAGGGATCCTTACCTCCCCCGCCCCCGCTTTTTTCTTCTTCAGATTAGACACTTCAATTTTGTAATCTCCATAGTCAACACCAACTAGGTTCCTACGATTTTAAAATTCCAACACAAAGTTTTAAATTATATTATAGGTTAAATACGTCACCAAAAGGGGGAAAGGATATGGCATGGACGATGGTAATTCTTTTTACTCATCTTTGAGAGGAAAAAATTTCCAAAGCAAAGTATTGTTTAATCAGAAACGGTGACTGCTGCACCTGGACTAGCCAACAACAACAAAAACAAGCTTTAGCGCTGAACCTAACAGTATTGCTTTTCTGAACAGCACTTTTCTGTATTTATTTTGCCTAACACTTAGCCTCTCTTTTCTCCATACTTTCTGAACAACTTCTTCCTCTAAGGTATTCCCCAGGCAGGTGAATGGCAAGTAGAGAAAAGTCAAACGTGGAGACACAACCGAGTTCACCACAAACGTACCAGTACAGCCGTAATGGCGTACGATCTTCCTTTTTAAAGTACTGGATCAGTACGGCCAGAAAGTCAAGGCAAAAATGTACTATTTCAAAATTTCCCATGGACAAGCATTTCTCCTAAGGTTATACAACAAATGAACAGCTGATCAGGATCTTGGAAAGTTCCTGAAGACAGCGGGTGGCGTGTAACACGTGGGTACACTTACCTCAGGAGCAGTGAGAACACAGCCGTGCTCCAGATCGAGCGCTTTCATTGAAATAGATGGAACGTGACTTTTTTTTTTTTAAAAGCGTGTGACTCTGTTCCCAGGGGAAGGGAAGAGAGAATGAAGCAAAAAGTGAAATAATGAAAGCAAAGCCTTGGGCTCTGTGGTAACCAGAGTACTGCTCAGTCAGCAATTTGCCCTGGCTTGGTCTCAGCATGAGCACTCTCCAGCAATGGCTGGCCAATAAATCACCCTGAATGCCACAGGGCACCACCTGTTGCCATTTCCCAAGCTACTAGTGCCAGTCACTCCAGAGGCACCATGGCAAACATCAGGAGATGCCCTTCTCAAAATTATTTTATAGCCGCCACTAATTCACAAGTGCTGCTGTTAAAATACCGAAGGTCTCTGCTGCTTTTAATGTGCCCGGTACTCCCTGATACCTTTTTTTTTTTTTTTTAATTGTCCCATCCTGTAACTTTTTCAATGTTCCTGCAAGATCAGGTCTATCATTAATTTCATTGTAGAGATGAACAAACTAAGGCATTGTATAGTTATAGCCAACATCACAGTCCACCTATGATGGAAATGAGATGAAACCCATTCCCAATGGCTCTGGAGCAATGGTTCGCAACCTATGGGTCTCAACTGCTTGGGGCGCCGAATGACCCTTTTGCAGGGGTTGCATATCAGATATCCTGCATATAAGATATTTACATTAGGATTCATAGCAGTAGCAAAGTTACGGGGGCTGGTAGTGCGGCCTTGGCAGGACCATCAGGCCTTCGTTGGTCGCTTCTGGTTTGAATGACTAGACACAGCTCAGCACAGCTTACAGGTGCAGGGCGTTAGCTGAAACCAAGCAGAGGAACACACAGTCTACCAGTGCAAGTTCAGCAGGGTTGGAGGGAAGAGGGAAAGGCGCCCAGTCCCCCTCTGGCCATGTCTCCCTGTTGGGGGGTGGGGGAGCACATTCAGTCACCTCTACTCTGAGGGAATTGCAGCCTAAACACTATTGGTTTGAGTATTCCAGTCACTGTGTTCTTTAGAGTTTGGGGGACATCCGAGTATGCCCCGCCTGCCTGTCTGTCTCTGGTCCAGCTACCTGTGGCTTTCGAGGGTGGGAGACGATGCTGTCATGACGAAGGAGCAAGTGGCCAGAGGTAGGGGCTTCAGCAGTAGCCATGCTGCACAGATAAACAGAATCAATGCAAATCAAAGCAGCAAAATGAAGCAAATCAAGGGGGGGGGGGTGCATTTAATATTGCTGCTTAAAGAAACTTTAAAAAGTGAACGTGACTGTTTTAAAAACAGTTCCTATTACCTTCATTCTACCTTTAATGCCCTGTCAGTTATAGGATGCCAAGAAAATCCAGATGATCCGAAAGAACCTATGTACTTAGCACCTTTTTGAAAGCAGCCAGTTCACAGGAAACAAATTGGGTTAGTCACCACATTTCAGATTCCAGATGCTGGAAGTGTGAGCCTGGACCAGGATGGGGGTTGGAAAATGGCAGAGGTCTTTTGTCTGAAGGCAAAGAACTGGTAAACGCTTTAGGACACTCTGATTTTCCTCTCTTCACTCTCTTTCCAGAGGCAAAACACACCCTCTCAACCCACCCCCATGAACTGCCCCCAAAGTTACTCAACTCAGCCGGCTGTTAGAATCCTACATTTGTTTCAGTTCTAGTCAAAAAATTCCTTCCATCAAACTGTGGTGGGAAAGGAATTTTACAAGAATTCACACCCATTTTTTAGCTCAAAAAATGTAGCTGGATACCTAGTTTTGTGGTTTTGCTATGATGTTATTTCTTGGGGGGTGGGGGTGGCGAGGTCACTTTTGACACTACATTTTCAATTTTGAAAAGAATGAATGCCCCAATTTGGCAATTCTTAAATTCCGGGCACAATGTATGAGCAGAGCCTGTTATCACTGGCATCTTGGGAAGATCCTTGAAACACTGCTGTTGATTAAGGGAACTTTGTTAAATTCACTTGGCTTCAGCTAATTCAGAATAAAACACTCCTATTGTGTGCTCAGAGGAAGAAGGAAACCCACGCCAGCTCATGCCCATGGTGCAGAACCACAAGTTATATTTAGAATATGCAAACGAAGGATAATGTGAAAATCGAGCCCAACTTGAAACAAGGAAGTTCTTAAAATGCAAGCCTGGCTGTCTTGACACGTTATTAATATGCCATAACTGTCAAGAACTGCTCATACAAGTTTTCAGAAAAATCTGTCTTTATTTTCATATTTCTGTAAAAACGGAATTCAGCCAACCAACTGCTTGACAAAACGTTAAGTTATCTAAAAGGTCGAGTCTTAGAAATTTCAAAAATTGAAACTTTTTTTTTAGCCTAAGTGGAATTCCTTTAAAACCGTTCTAGGGAGCACAGAGACAGAGGAGAGAGCCAGGCAGACTGGGCATCACTACAGAGGCATGTGTGAAAGGAAGTCCTGCACTGCCAGAACGCACAGCAGGGGGCGCACTGTTCGAATTCAGCTGGAGCCGGAAGCAGTGAAGCATTCAAGAGGGGGATTGGGAAACAGTGGCGAGGCATGGCAATGCATTCCTCCGGTCCCAGCATTGGGGCGGCTGACATAAGAAGATCAAGAGTTCGAGGCCAGCCCTAGATCATATAGGCAGACTCTGCCTCAAAAACTAAAGTAGTAAATAAAGCTGGCTGCCTACAGCGTAGCTGGTCCCCAAAGCAAAAAATATAAATGAGAAAACCTATTTAGCATTCTTCTAACAATGAAGCAAAATCTACATCTTCAAAACTCATTTTGAAATTTTGATGAGGTCATAACCTCTGCTACTTCTGAAAGATAACTGAAAGTTCAAATTCTCTCTCTCTCTCTCTCTCTCTCTCTCTCTCTCTCTCTCTCTCTCTCTCTCTCTTTTCTGTTGTTGTTGTTTTTTCGTGACAGGATTTCTCTGTGTAGCTTTGCGCCTTTCCTGGATCTCACTCCATAGACCAAGCTGGCCTCGAACTCATAAAGATCCGCCTGGCTCTGCCTCCCGAGTGCTGGGATCAAAGGCGTGCGCCACCACCGCCCGGCTCAAACAGTCTCTTACTTATTTGCAACAATTCCTTTCTTGGAAAAAGAACCTAAATTTTTGCAAAAATATAACAGTCATTTCTATGATAAATAATAAAAGAAAATTTATTAAAATAATTATTAATATATAAAATCCTTACCAAGAGTTCCTCCAATCATCTATTTTGTTTAATTTTAAACAGTAGCAATTTACATTACTAGGTGATTTAAAATTTAAATTATCTCGTAACAAAAACTGATAGTCATTCATCAACGAAAGTTTTAAGGTATTTAAATAATGTGGGAAGAGTAGGTTTTATAAAAAATGACTCACAAAATCAAAACAAGGACTAGTGAGATGGCCTAACAGGTAAGCTCGCTCATTCTGCAGATTTGGGAACCTGAGTTTGAATCCCCGGCAACCACATAAAAAGCTGGGTATGCTGTGTTGGCCTCCAACCAGCACTGGGGCAGGGGAGGGGGAGAGAGACTGCTGGACCCCACAGCTTGCTGGCTTGCGAGCACAGCCCAAACAGAGGGTTTCCACTTCACTGAGAAAGCCACTCTGTGGCCCTAAGACAGACTGAAAGAGGTGGACACTTGCTATCCAGCCATGGTCTCCACCCAAGTGCCAACACCCATGTGCAACACACGTGTGCACACTCACACCAAACACGATCCCATACACTCATAACCACACAAATGTACAAAAAAGTATTCAACACCCAACATAAAGTATTTTAAAGCCAGCAATTTACATTATAAATACACATTGACGGTGTTATTAAGAAGAATGTAAGAAGAAAGATAGACACCCTCTTCTACTCTGAATTCCCACTGCTGCTTTACGAAACACTAACTGATTTGACTTGCATGGTCTTTAGCACTACCATGCTCTGAGAGCGAGCATCACCGTAGGCTCTGAGCCCTGGCTATGTCCAGGAAACCAACATTGCTGTCTCCCAGCTCTCACTTTAAATGATGCTTGGGAAAAGCAGCAAATACTTGAAACTATGCTGTACAAGGGTTTGTAAATAAATTACTTTATGAAAGCAAAATTTAGCTTCTATAATTTTAAGTACACTTGGAAATTTGACATATGTATTTCCATATATATAGTACAACAGAACACAGATACAGGAATTATGACATACAGTTAGTAAGATTTCAATTTGACTGCTTTGGCTCTTATTCAGTGGAATCTCATCTCTTTCAGCCTGGGTTTCCCTCTGTGCTCCATCTCCAGCTTACCCTTCCAGCCTCGAACTTTGTAGCTCTCCACGTGAATGCTGTGTTCTGATCTGCTCGCCAACTATCCTTGGAACATTTGCTTTCTCGCCCACATACGTGAAAAGGGATATTGACCTGTGTGTTCCTGGCTGCTCCCAGCTTGTCCCCTGGCCCTTGGCTTCTGTCCTCACCCCAGGGTGTCTGAGCCACTGGAGTCAGCAAGACATTTCTCTGCCTTCTCTACCAGCACCTGGCTACTCCTCTTCACTGGAAAGAAAAGCCAATAGTCAAAAGAATGAGTGTCTTTAGATTATCCATCTACCTGTTCTAAGAGAAGTGGGAGGAAGGGAGATTTTTGAGGCTTGGAGTCTGATTCAGATCTCCTCCCAGAGATAGGGGTGAGGTCTGAAATCCCTCTCAAATGTACCTTGGTAAATGTACTGTTGCATTACTATTTGTCCTCTGGTTCCCCCGTCTCCAAAGAAGGTAACATTGCTTATTCCCCGTGAAACAGAATGCATACATTCACATGCCATCATTTCTAAATAAGACATATTTGGCTTAGCAAATTTATTGCAATAATCTTTATGAAACCACCCTTGATAGAATGAGTGGACAGCTGAAGAGAAAGGCAGGGAAGAGCAGAGAGCTTGTACCAAAGACATGGGCTTAAAGACTCTCACAGAGACTACTCTAATGTGCCAGCAAAGACAAATGGAATTAAACACAGCACAGCACAGTAAAATTATCTAACTAATGCTGCCAAGATTTTTAAATTAATTCAGGTATTTGATCATTCTCCAGTAACACTAAGATTTTTAATTTTCTTTTATTTTAAAGGACTTTTAATATAGTTGAGAAATCTCAATGCCACCTTTCAAATCTCACGGATACTTCATGTAGAGGGCCTTTAAGGAAACGGCTGCCTCCTCACCTCACCTCACTACACATTCATTCACCACCACCACCACCTCCACCACCTCCACCACCACCACCACCACCACCCCCACCACTACCACCACCTCCACCACCTCCACCCCCACCACCTCCACCACCTCCACCACCACCTCCACCACCACCACCACCACCCCACATCACCACCCCCACCCCACATCACCACCTCCACCACCACCTCCACCACCTCCACCACCACCACCACCACCCCACATCACCCCCCCCACCACCACCACCACCACCACCACCACCCACATCAACTTCATCTTTGCCCTCAGGCAGAGGCTGGGTACGAAGGCATCCTGTTCTCCCCATCTGCAGCATGCATTGCTAGAAAGCCCTTCATTCCTGAATGTGTTTCCTCATTCAAAGAAATCCAAATGGCTACTGCCCAAAGACACCCTCCTATATACACACATCCATTCAAGTCCAACAAACACACTGAGAACCCATGGGGTAAGGAAATGACACACCCCACAAGGTAGAGTGTCCCAGATGTGGCCGAGCACATATGGAGTCTCATTTGCTTACAGTCAACTTCCACCCGACAGACATTTATCAATTGACTGTTTTAATACACACATAACCCCCACACTGACCCAAAAAACATGGCATGTAGGCCTTGGTTCTGCTCCCCCTATCTCTTTAGCTCATCTTCTGCTCCCTCCTCTCTGCCTTGAGAAACAATGGGTTTCCTTTGAACTTCCTCAGAACACAGAGTCTCAGGCTTTCTAGTTGGTCATTCTTCTTGGAAAACAGCTTTTTCCTTTACATTAAATTAGATCACTCTTATTTTCCCAGCACTGGATTTTTCTTTTTCTTTCTTGGTACTGGGGATCCCACCTACAACCTCACACATTGTAAAAAAGCATACACACTGCACCCCTAGCCTCCTCTGGGTTTTTATATCACTTCTGACTTTATAATAATTATAGGCAACCACTTGGATGAACACATTTTACTCCTTATTACAGGCCGAGCTGTGTTTCTCAAACAGATGCAAAGTGCTAAATCCTAGTGCCCTGCTTGGTGACATTAAATGGATATAGGGTCTTTGTAGGCGTTAAGATCATTAGATCAAGCAGGATGACTCATGCTCACATATGACGAGAAACTGCCAAGTGATACACAGGAAAATGCCATGTGGTAGCAGAGGCATAAATTAGTGGTACATCTTTCATCTAACGGACACCAAAAGTTGAGGGCCACCCACCCTAGGAAGATAGGGAATGGAAGAGGGGGGTGTCCCCTCAAGATCCCCGGAGTACTATGCCCTATCTGTCATTCTGATCTTCGGACCTGTCACTTTAGAATTGTGACACAGTTCATTTCTGTGAAGTCACCTGGTTTGTAGTGCTTTTGTACAGCAAGCTTTAGAAATCAACATACTCCTTGAGTCTGTTAAGCTTCTTGAACATTTATTTGCTGCATGTCCTGTGCTTTCACCGATGTTGAAATACAGACAGGCATCTATGACTGATCCAGACCTGGTTTGTGGTCAACTCGAACACACATGCCTGTTTTTAATCAAAGCTACCTATACACATGGATGCCTTAACTCCAGGGTTTTACCACACCACTCAAAAATGGAAACAGCGTTTTTAGTGTCATATTGAGACTGTGGTGATACAGGTCCATCAATCAATTCATTAAGTACCCTATCTATTTCTGTGCCACTTCAATTTTAACAGGTACGTTTTCCAACTTTAAGTAAATTATATTTAACATGTTAAGCCTGACAAGGCAAGAGCATGATATCGTATCACTAAGAATGTTCCTCTAACATGAAGCCGGCCTGCTGTCAAAACTTTGGGCACACCATACAGTTACCAATTTACCTCTATTTCTCTCTAGCCAATCTCTCGGCCTATCTAGTCAAGGTTGTTACAACAAATGGAGTTAAATGCTTTGTAAAATCCTGGCGTATTATTTTGGCTCCCCCAACCCCCGGAATAGGGTCTCACCCTGTATCTGTATCTCAAGCTAGTCTAGAGTTTATGATCCTCCAACCTCAAACTTGGAATGCTAGAATTACAGGTACTCACCACCATATACAACATGCATTATGTCTAAACTTCCCAGATCCACTGGCCTAATAACCACATTAAAAAAAAAAAAAAAAGTCGTGGAGTGTGTGAGGCCTAAGTTGTTCACTTAGGTGAGTTCATGATGCCTTCTGGGGATCTGGTCCTTCTTTTCCCAGCACATACCAGAAATGTTTGAATGGTATGCAACTGCCCGACCTGTGCTTCCCAGTGGTCTCCAGTATCTGAAAATAAGGGTAACTGCTTCTTTCCTTCTTCAGATCCCTTCTATTTTGGGGTGCCGAGTTTGCAGAGGGTGACTCAGTGCGCATTTCTGCACATTCTTTTAACACCCCAAGGTGTAATTCACCTGGACATGAAAATATGAATCAGATTAAAGTGGCTAGGTCCTTCTTCTCTCTCCCCAGGGATTTGTGTTCTATCTAGTCAGACTGCGTTCTTGTACAGGTCCCCCCAGAAGGGGATTTCACTGCTCATCTTCTTTCATTCACTTATGGTTCCCCTTCCAAGTCATTCCCTTTTTGGCCATGTACACGGTAAACTATTTCACAAACATCAATTCTAATATTTTGTGGCTACTTACTTTATTCTTGCATATTTTAAAGTTAAATCCCTCAAGTGAATTCCCAAGTTATTCTTTTTGGTTATCTATCTACATTTCTTTCCCCCTTTAGACTGCGTATTCACCATCTGACAGGACTCTCGCGATATTTGATTTTTCTTTGGAGTCATAACCGTATTTTCTCTGAGTACTTAAAAAAAAACTGCTCTAAAAGGATTTGGGAGGTACAGACTGAGCATACTGACCAGTCACTACAGAATGTTCTCAGGAACAGGCAAAATATTTCCCTGTCACCAAGAGACATTTTAAGAATATTACCAAAGAGAGTATTTACTGCAAACTGTACTTCTCTCAATAGATAACTCCCTTTCTTTTATCTTATGTCAACAGAGAACACGCTTGTTTAAGAATCTTTCATAGGAGGCTTTACAAAAAAATTCTTGTTCACAGAAATGTCCTTGTGAGCAAGAAGCAAAGCAGGATTCCAACATCTGCAGCTCCAGACCCTTCCAGTTGTTTAATGTCCCCTGAGTGGGAATCCAGCTATAGCCCATCTCGATCATTCAAAAGTCAGGAGCTGACTGTCAAATTAAGACCTGAGCAAACAAATCCTTCCAGATCATCACCTACGTCTCCCCCAGGACTTGCCTCTCTTTCAGTTCACATGTCTCACACTGTTATCCGCATAGTGTCCCTTTGTTGGGATATCTTCCTGTGAATACAGACACAATTCATGAAGAGACAAGAAGCAAATACAACCAAAAGTAATCATTACGATGAGGAGTGCTGGACACTTTTTTGTGTTATATTCTGGGGCCTGGCTATTTTTGCTCATTTTTATTGTACATATTTCAGGTGGACAACAAGGTGTTTAACTATAGTTCTTCACAGTGAAATGGTTCCTTTTGGTTACAATCAGATTAACAGACCCACCCAATAGGCAATAATCGGTTATCCCTTTAAAAGAGAAGTCCTTCTCAATTTGTTTTTCTTCAAATATAAAATATCCACAATGAAACTCCCACCCCACCCCCAATGGTGTAGACAAGCATCCTAGCTCATGGGAGACATGGGCAAAGGGGCACCATTCACCTTAAAAACTCAAGGCAAACCTGAAGGGATGAGAGGATATTTTTAATCACACAAATAGAAAGAAACACAGGGGACAATATTCCACATACATCCTTATTTACATGCAGGGACAGAGCTGAGCTCTGCTGTCACCCTGACTGTTGTCCCAATCAATACTTTTTGGTCATTTCCTCACTTCTGAATGGTGAAAGGCGAAGGGGGGGGGCAGACTGTTCTGTTTTGTTCTGACCCTTTACAGAGGTAACAATAACAAAACTCTTCAGAGAGCACTCGTGGGAAACTAAACATTTTAAAAGCTAATGAGAATAGGGCGGCGTTCTATTACCATCTGTGCTCATCGGGTCTAACAAGTGACCTAAACAGCTCCTAAAAACAGCCCCCTGTATGGAAGCAGCATGGAATTATGGGTGAGATAGATTTCTGATGGGCCAAATGAAGTCAACAGTATTCTTATCAGGCTGCTGTAAAGACCACATGAGACACACATGTTAAGAGTCCACCACACACCAAGCACTCCATGGATGGCAGTGTGGTGGGGCAGGGGGCTATTATTAATTAATTCATTTCCATTAATATACACCAAAGATATTTGTTTGAAAATGTTTATCTTGGAACACCGAAATGTGTTTATATAAGCTGCCAACTTTTATTTAGAAAGAGTGTAGGAAGGTAGAAATTAGAATCTCCTTAAAGGAGAAAACTAGGGCCCAAGAATCCTCCCCTTTCTCCCCAAGACAGCTGACGAGACAGATCAGGAGCTACTCTTCCAGTCCGCCTCTATCTGGGTCATTCTGAGAAACTCCCAAAGGTATCCCGGGGGATTGAAGTGACAGCTAAGAGACACACTGTGTCCTCTAGCTCACCTCTTCTTCATCCCTGAAATTCCTTTAATCAAATCGGAGGACATTAGTTAGTCTTGTGTGGGCAAGGTAACTTAGTACCAGCCAAATCACTTATCTGATATCTTGACACCAGAAGGGTCTCAGATTTGAGAGATTTAAGGTTTGGGAATATTTACTGACTTCCACATCTCTAGTATAAATATCTGAAATCTGAAACTTTTTGAGCTCAATAAATTGTGGACTGAGAAGATTTGGGGTTTCAGAGTTTGCGACTAAGGATTGCTCAACCTGAATTTCAAATGTCAAGAGACTGGAGCATTCAGCAGAGGCTGAATCTGGCAAACATTTGTCACTGTTAAATGTCACAGGTGCTAAACCACCTTTCCCATATCACAAGTGCAATATGAAACGCACACAGACTGTTAATGCCTGGCAACTACGCAGACAATCCTGTTTCCAGAAGAACCATTGGCTGAATGCTCAGAAGGTGCCTACAAACCACCACTGAAGTCTGCGTCAATGAAAGCTCAGTTGAGTAGCATTTGGCAAAAGGCAATGATGGGAGGTCCACAAAGAAGAGAGGGAAAGAGAAATGGAAAGAGGAGGGGGGTCTGGGAGGAAGGGAGGGAGGCAGAGAGAGAGAGAGAAGGAGGCAGAGAATGACTACGAATAAGGTGGAAGTACAGCAGTGGATGAATAAGGAGTCAGATGTCTGTAGAAGAGCAGGACAAGAGGGCAGAAACCAGAGAGCTGCCCCCAGCATGGAAACAGGACCCAAGTGACCAAGGCCAGTAGCACTTTTGTGTCCCTAATAAAACAGACTCTTGGCGTGTATTCTGCACGAATGCAAATCCTCTTGGGAGGAAAGCCTACTCCACTGAGGGCTCCAGCATTCCTACAGATTCAATGAAGCCAATTATGGGCTTACAACCAGAATTTTCCGAACACACAACAAAACAAACCAGGACCCTATACAATAAACCACTACATATAAAAGTAACTATGTTAACTCTTCTAAAACTTCAGATAATGGAAATCACAAATGAGCATAAAAATGTAAAAGATCAAACTACTGTTTAAAAATATGAATCAAAACAGAAAACCAATTAAGTAGATTAAATAAAAAACAAAACAAAACATAAAAATTACTAGTTAATTGCCAAAGAATCAATAAAAAATTATGTTAAATAAAAAACCTCAAAAAAAAAAAGACAACAAAATCACTAGTTAAAATGCAGATATCAAAATGTACCAAAGATCATACTAAATATGGCTGAAAAAATTTCCCGTTGATATCCTTCTGGATTTTTAATCTTTCAGTTATATGTGTCATTACTGACTCATCAAATCAGAAGAACATGGAAGTCTTACAGGTGGGTGGAAAAAAAGAATTAGTTAATGTTATAACCACAACAAATAAAGGCAAAACCACCAAGCACATGCCAATAATATAAAGAGAGAGAAACCATAATGAAAACCATGGCAGCTTATGAGATATGGTAAATTCTAAGGCTAAAAGCCTAACCAGACTCTCCGCAGAATAGAATAAATTCAACTCACTGGGGAAGAAATGAATCTTAAAAATATAGAGATATGCCCGTTTTGTGACTATAACAAAACACTTGAAGGTGGGCATTCTTCAAAAGAAGGGATTTACTCAATCCAGGAGCATCATTTCAGCTTCATCATGGATGGCATCATGTGGGGAACATGAGCAGAGGGAGAGATCACATCACAAAATAAGCTCTGATGAGGGAAAGGCCACTCTCACACTTTTAATATCAACCCTCTTGTGAGAACTCATTTAGGACTGACAAGGACTACCTTAGTCCCTTCCAAGGGTCATGACCCCAATGGTACGACCAACTCCAGCCTCGTACCACCTCTTCAATGTCCTACAACCTCTCAACGTGGCCACGCTGAGGGCTGAGCTTGTAAACAACTAACCTCACACTGAGGAGTCACATCTAACAAGAAGCACCAGTAAAACAGCTTCAAAGTGAAGTGAAAATAAAGAACTGGAGAGACAAATTGACAAATGTGTGTTCATCATGGCAGCCTTCAACTTACCCTCTTCAGTTATTGATGCTAAAAATGAAAATTAAAACATTCCGAACGCACATATACCGGTCAGTACTACAAGTGATATGGACAGCTCACTGGATGAAACCCATTTCTACACTCCATCATTCTCCTATGCACCTGCCACTGTCCTGGGCCCTGAGGAAAGACGGGTTTAAACAGAGCCAAGTGCTTATCCTCATGGAAACAAAATGCAAGGGTGGACACAAACAATCAACAAATGAACAAAACAGCATGTTCTTCTAACACACAGAGAAGTTTCATCTGGAACTAAAGAATCCACATACATCTCACACCCAGGATAAACATGTAAAAACATATACAACTTTTTAATCTGGGGAAGGAAATTATTAATCAGACAACTCCCAGACATTTTGAAACTTACCCATATACTCAAGAAATTGAGAATACAGTTCACAGTTTTCATAGAATTTCAGGGATCCAAAAAAACCCAAAACAAACAAACAAAAACAAATCCTCCAACCTTTCAAATGTTCTGCTTTTATGCAAAAAGAACTCAGTATAAACTCCTAGAAATATTGTTCTGAGTGTTTTAAAACATTCATCTGAGAGCTTGCCAATGCATTTTGTTCTTAACGTCGTCTGCTCTTAAAAAATTCTCCTATATTGAATACCTTTTTTATAAAGATTTATTTATTTATTATGTATACAGTGTTCTGTCTGCATGTATCCCTGAAGGCCAGAAGAGGGCACCAGATCTCATTATAGACCATTGTGAGCCACCATGTGGTTGCTGGGAATTGAACTCAGGACCTTTGAAAGAGCAAGCAGTGCTCTTAAACCTCTGAGGCATCTCTCCAGCCCCCTATATTGAAAACTTAAACCTCTTCTGTCTGTCTGCATTTGTACCACAAAGTCCCTGTGTCAGGATTATGTTCCAATATCAATGAGAGAAAACTTGAGAACAGAGTGGTCTGAACCAGAGGCTAATTTCACTGTCCGTGGGTCCAGGTCACCTGCCTGATGAGTTCTACAGACCAGAAACACAAGCCCTTTATAGCCTATGCCCTGCCAACTCACTACACAGCCTTAAGTTAACCTCCCGATCGGAGGAGCTCTTCAAACTCTGTATTCCCATCAGTTGGACATGGAAAGGGGTGAGAAGAAGGGCCCCTGCTAGAAGTTGCAAAGGCTACAATACCTTACATGATATCAGCTAGAGTTATTTCAGTGGCCACAGTACCCTCAGAGGACACTGAGACTCTGCTCTTTACTTCAGATGTTCATGGAGATTTCTAGGTTAAAATCGGGAAGCAGACCCTGGGGACAACCAGAACTCTCTATTACATCACACAAGGTAACATCCCGGTCTCTCTTTTCAGTCACTCACTTACCTGGGTAGTACAGCCGAGGGCACATGGGACTTGCAATCTCCAAACCACCTTTGGTGCTGAAAACTTTTAAACTTCAGGGCCCAGGTCACTATAGTCACTGAGGCATCCCTACTGGTTTGGAAGTCTTTGTAATCTCAGTTTAAATATAACTGATTGACTGATTGATTGATTGATTGACTGTATTTGCACACACCATGGCACATGTGTGGAGGTGAGTGGAGAACTAGCAGGATTTGGCACTCTCCACCTACCAAGAGGACTGAACTCAGGTTGCAAGTCTTCAGCAAGTGCCTTCACCTGCTGAGCTGTTTCAAAGGCCCCTGAAGTCTCAATTGAAAAACCATTCCAAACACAGTTCCTTAAGCCTGGCCTTTGCTGTGAGAGGTGAACGCTGAACAGAACACTTTAACAGGAAAATGAAAGCAGCCTGCCTCCACATTTGGGTTTGATTTCTTCCTTGTACGAAGGAAGCTGTGTGCCAGTAACACATCATTCTGGGCATGGACACAAGAGCTGGGTTTTCTTCAAGGCTTCTCTTGAGTTTTCCTCCTCAGCCAAGTGTATCCCAGCACCCCATGCTAATGAGAGAGTCATTGCCAGGACGCTGAAAGGAGGCCAGAGCCCAGAGCCACGTCTCCTTCCCTCACAGAACACCCCTCCAGGGCTACTGGCTCACCCTGAGCCAAGTCCTGCTATGGCTGTCTTCACCGTGTGCTCTGACTGAGGGAAGAATTTCTGAGGCACTAAATGGTGCCGGATAGGGACTAGTCGGGGTCGAAGAGCAGATTCTACCAGTGCAATCTTGATTTAGGCGTTTCAATCCAAAGACCGACCGGCACAGAAACTCTGTCTAAAGGAGCTATTAGCCAAACTAATCTGATGCAAATTCCTACAGCCACACACTCTGTTCCCTTCCCATCCATCACAAAGAACAAATACTGGTCATTTACAAGCTCCTTTTCTTCTTATGTGGGAAAAACACAGAGTACACTAAACATTGCCTAACCCCTACAAGTATTTCCCCCCATTTTCTTCTGAAATATAAATACTTCTTTGTCCTCCTATCAAAATATACAATTTCATATTTTAAGTGTATTTCTTTCTAAAAGGCAAGTATCCTAAAAAAGGCTCAAGGAAAAAAAGGAGAATAGAATTAGTAAAAGAATTAGAGTCACTTTGCGTATGTTAGCCTAATCAATAATATCAACAAATCTGAAAGAGTAAATATCATTATGGTACTATGTGTTTTCTTTCAAAATCAAACCTAAAAACTGTTCAGTCCAGGACAGGTTTACAAAAGGTCACTTCAACCTCGAATATTTTAGCTCTGCACCAACACGTTGAATAACTTTAGGGCAGATAGCAGAAAGGACTGGCTTTTTCCAAATACTTTAAGAATTTTATACAGTAGTTCTGTGTTCACAGATCTACAATAGCATACCAAACAGCTATTCCTTTAAAAAAATACATATCCTCTTTCTTAAAGATTTACATAGAAAAATACTAAGAGGCTGCTCACGGGCACCTCTGGCACCGCAGTCCTTCAATCCAGAGTTCACCCCAGGACCCTCAGTTCCCAGAACCCCCAGCTGTTCACTGATGTGACTCAAACACACACACGTTCTAGTCTGTATGTCAGGGCTTAATCTCTTTTAGGATTAAGTGAGTCAATACTTATCTCTACTTATATCTACCCCTGTTATTCCTCTCCTTATATTTCTCAAATCTTAATTTCTCCATGAGGCTTTCTTGGTGGCCCAAAGAGGTGGCCAGCAGTACTGAAGTAACATAATATTAAATATATTTTAGCTTTAGTGTGTGTTAATGTCATGATGCTAATCACAAATTCTTAAAAAAAAAACTATATTGTCTCCAAATTCATTGTTGGGGGGACAGACATTTCAATTCATCACATGTCCTTCTGGCAGGAAGTGAACCAGGGTTTACAGAAGAGGCAGGGGGCTCTTGTCAGTCATTCTGGAAGGCTTTCTGGGGAAGAGATAGTAGAGAATAAGCAGGCTGAGCCTTCTGTGTAAGATGAGTGCACCAGTTTGGTGTAAGAAACCGCCCGTCCTGGTTCAGAAGACCCAAAGAACTCTTTTCTTCCCGGTTTTTAAAAACACACATCATCTTGAAGTGAATGAGTCAGACAAGACAGAGCAACAAAAACAAGGAAGAGCCAGGCAGTGGTGGCACACGCCTTTAATCCCAGCACTCGGGAGGCAGAGCCAGGTAGATCTTTGTGAGTTCAAGGCCAGCCTGGTCTACAGAGTGAGTTCCAGGAAAGGCTCCAAAACTACACAGAGAAACCCTGTCTCGGAAAACGAACCAAACAACCAAACAACCAACCAACCAACCAACCAAACAAACAAACAAAAAAACCCAAGAAAAAAATAGTCTGAAGGATGTGAGGCAAAGATCATGGCAGGGACTGTGTCAGCAATCACGCCCTGGGTGAAGGCTGACCTAGATGAACAGAGCTTGGGGGAAGGGGCAGGAACACAGAAGAGAGACTTTGATAAGGCTACAGAGAATGTAACCATCACTTTGAAACTTAAATAGTTCTAATAAACGCATGAACTAAGACAGGTTTATAAACATATACCAATACACTAGTGTGGCTATGCAAACAACCTTCATCAAGAAGAGCTGGACTTGGGGACCCTAAGGGCAATAAAACTACTCTATGCTGTAGTTGCTGTTATCATCTCTAGTTTATAGGTGACAAAACCAGAGCCCTGAGAGACTAAGTTCCAGCTAAGTGTTACGGATGGACTGCATCTCCTCAAAATTCACTTGAGTTTTATAACTCAATGTGATGGTGTTTGGAGGAAGACACTTTAGGGGGAAATGGGGGTTAGATGAGGTCATATGAATGAATTGCTCCCATCCCCCATTGTAACATGAGTTGCTAAATGGTCTTATTAATAAAAAACCCGGAGCCAGATATAGGGGTGAAAGCTGAAAGGTCAGAGGGATAAAACAAGCCACAGCCAACTTCACCTTGCCAACTCCTCAACTGATGCTATTTCCACGAATCCTCAGACTGAAAAGCCTCTGAGTCCTCACCCCTGAGGGTCTCCGCTGAACTGCTTAAAAGCTTCTAGTTCCTGGTCCTCATGCCTTATATACCTTTCTGCTTCCTGCCATCACTTCCTGGGATTAAAGGCGTGTATCTTTCCCAAGCAAAGACGTGAGATCTCAAATCCTGGGATTAAAGGTGTGTGTGTGTGCCACCATGCCTGGCTCTGTTTCCAGTGTTTCCTTAAACTCACAGAGATCCAGACAGATTGATAGGATGAAGGGTGTGTACCACCACTGTCTGGCCTCTATGTCCAATCTAGTGGCAGGTTCTGTCCTCTGTTCCCCAGATAAGTTTATTTGTTACAGCACAAATAAAATATCACCACAACCCATGATGCAAGTGTGTCTTTAATAAGCCCTGGAGCTGACACTCCCCCTCCACCATGTAAACACAGAGAGAAAGAAGCATCTGCAAGCCGAGAGCCCCCACCAAAGCCCCTCCATGCTGGCTCCCAGATATTTCAACCTCCAGAATTAGAAAAAAAATTAATGCCGATGGTTTGAGCCTCCAATCTATGGCTATTTGTTAGGGTACAGACGAAGATACTGGGACAATCACAAGTTAGGACACAGAATCAACTTTGTCTGACTGTCCAAAACAGGCTGTAATGTGCACTGGCATTTTAGAATCAATGCAGGGGAGTTAGCAGTGAATATAACCTCTCCCCCTCTTTTCCGCAACCTTTGAATTTGTGCTGCAGCGGGTGAAGTTCTGGGGTGCCCTGCACCATCCCAAGAGGCAAGCCTGAAGTCTGTTCTTCTATCAGAGCTCAGTTTCCCATGATGGGCACTTGTTTGAGGAAACAAGATGACCAAAGTGTTAATTGCCACAGCCCAGAAAGCAAAGCACAGGCAGTTCTCTATGAATAAATAGTCCTGTTATGAAGTATGCCTTCTAAACTGAGCTGAAATACTACCCACAGCATGCCTTCAGGAAGGAACCTTGTCGCCATAGCTTGGGGAGAGGCCAATGTTAGCTAATGGTTACATCATCCAGCTCAGTATAGCAGCAGCAGAGAAACTCCCAGGTCCACAGAGGCGCCCGATATAGTGTTTTCTTTAGCTCTGATACTTGGAGATGAGGCAGGGGAGAGAAAGAAAAGAAAAATAAAAGGACTAAATATCTGAGGCTCTCATATGGGGAGAAAAAAGTAATTCAAAGAGGATTCCACGGTTAAGCAAAGCTTGTCCTACATTAGATTTTGGGATACAGTGCTGGAAATAGTGGATGCTCTTCTCATCCACTGAGGCTCCTGACGTGTGCATCACTGAGTCCTCAGCACCTCAACTTGTCTTCAGATGATGAAACACAAGCTCAGCACCATTAAATAATGTGTTCAAAACCACACACATTTGAACTTGAGGTCTGATGGCTGGTAAGTCTCTGCTGTTTGCTCTGCTCCAAATAACCTAGAAGCAACAAGAAAATGCAGAATTCTTCTTGGTCCCAGGCTCTAGGCAGCACACCTCATGCTCAGCTGATAAAAGGACATTTGAAGGTCATTCAGATATTACTAAAAAATATATATCTGGAAAGCTTTGGATTTTTTTTTTTTTTTTTGAGACAGGGTTTCTCTGTGTTGTTTTGGTTGCCTGTCCTGGAATCTCACTCTGTAGACCAGGCTGGCCTCGAACTCACAGAGATCCACCTGACTCTGCCTCCCGAGGGCTGGGATTAAAGATGTGTGCCACTACTGCCTGGCAAGCTTTGGAATTGTAAAACTTCACCTGCATGAGATTTTAGCCTTTCAATGTCAAAGTGCCCAAAGCCACAACTGGCCAAGAAGAGAAATGCAATAATTACTAGGCAAGCAACATAGAAAATCTATCTTTAAAGGTAAAGAAAAATATCTAGATAAGCATCATGTCAAGACTGCCACTGTATATTAAAATCCTATTTCTTCCGGCTGTAAAATCCTTCCTTGATTTAATATAAGGCTATTTGCAGTAAAAAGCTGCTGATTTTTGTGCAACCATATTGTACTACCTAAAACACTGTACATAGTTCATGGTTTACTCATCACATTCTTCATCTAACTTTTGGCTTCTCAAATATCTAATCTTCTCAAGTCTTCACATATTTCTGAATCCAAAACTGTTTCGGAGCAAATATCTTGGCCCTCCAAGTCACACCATTTTATATTTCACTTTGTAAAGAGTTTTTTTTTATTTCAGTTGACCACTGTAATATCAGGAACTACCCCCTCCTATTATCAAAAGGTTTTTCTGAGGCTTTATTTCATGTCTGGAAGTAAATTAGTATAATTCAATTAGAGTTCACATTATTTTCTTAATCCACAGAAGGAATGTGTTTGATGTGATGAAAATGAGGGTAACAGGTAGAGATGTCTGGTATGTTTCAAGCATTATTTGAAGTTTTCACATAGAATCAGGGTTTCTCTGTGTAGCTTTGCGCCTTTCCTGGAACTCACGGAGATCCACCTGCCTCTGCCTCCCAAGTGCTGGGATTAAAGGTGTGCACCACGACCGCCCAGCAACACCTCTACTTCTGAACAGCTGTTGTGGGGTACGGAGAGCGAAGGAGGTCCTGAATGAAAATCGAATGTATGCTGCTGATAGGGGCACAACCATGGTAAGAATTCCATCAGCCTCAGGCTCAAAGGTTGGCAAAGCCTTCCTCTGGGGATAAAGTGAGAGTGTTGGCGGTGTATGCAGAAAACGTCCACCATAGCTTCCTTCCTAGGGATGTATACCACCTGAAGACCAGCCCACTACAGAGACCGTTCCTACAGAGACCAGCTAAACCAGCCCCCTAGATCCAGCTGTTTACCACAAACACTGCCTCCTTGCTTACCTGTACGTGATAACCCTGCCTCCCTGTTCAGCTGTATGCAACAACCCCGCCTCCCTGTTCAACTCTACCTAATAAACATGCTGAGCTTCCAGGGTGCTGGGGTTTCTCCAGCCGAGAGCCCAGTCCACTGGACTGCAGGTAATTCTGTCAGCACCCAGGTGTGTCCATCTTTTCTTCATTCCTTTGCTAAGCCAGTCTGGTCCATCCCTGGATGACAAGGCAGTGTGGCAGAGCCTGAGAGGCACAGCATAAAGACCCTTAGAATGTAAGCTACACCAGGTAGAGACTTTGGTACTGGCATGTAGCAGGAACTCATAATTTTCCTGAACGGATACCTTCCTCTAGCCTCATCTTCTTAAGTCCTTGTGAAGTATTCAAATACAGTGTGATCGGGACAGGCCCAGGTGTCTGGGTCTGGAGACCATGTCCTTACTTACAGATCAATGAAAGAATGCAGGAGTTGGGTAACAACAGGCAGGGACAGAGTGTGACCACAGGACAGGTGATTCCGTAGGGTATCAGCTATGGCAGCTGCTGGAATCTAACGACAGTTCTGTGGCCGAAGAAAACAATGCTCTGCCCCTGGTTCTCTGCACACATTCAAGCCGACAGTCAGGCTGCAGAGGCAAGCATCCTCCTCGAAAGCACATACTACACCAAACCTCACCCCCATTCATCATCCCCATCCTTGCACCCACCAAGACCACAGGGACTAGAGAATTTAGGAAAACCAACAGCCGTGCTCTCGTGACCGATGACTCCGGAAAAGGGCCAAAGGTCATGACACCACAGCATAACACTTAGATCATGTAAATATTGATTTGGTAAACCTTCCTTAAGTTTAAAGGTTCAACTGATGCAACGACCTATTCCGGCCAGCTGTTTACCTGTGCAATTTCCCTTTCACTCCCTGTTCCCCTCTATTCCAGTGGTGGGTTTAATTCAAAAGAGCAGGCACTGCCCTTACCCATGGCTCTGCCAGTGTACCCACCGAGGAGACAGGGAACCGTTTCTCCAAAGACGAGAAGAAACTGCTCTATCATTGACTCACCGGGTCCGATTCATGTAGCCTCTGGCACTGGGGTACCACCTGAACAAACTCTTGTTTTTTCCGAGTGGTGTTTCTTTTCTTCCAAGCCGGTCTTGCTAAGTATCCCAGCCTGGTCTGGGATGTGTAACTTACCCTTCTGCTTCATCTCTTGCCCTGGTTTATGAAGTGAGTGCTGGGTATCAGACCCAGGTCTTTGTTCACGTTAGGCAAGCCCTTTACTCAGAGTCACATCCCAGCTCGAACATTTTATCTCGAGACAGGGTTTTACTAAGTTGCCCAGGCTGATCCTCCTGCCTCAACCTTCCCATTTGCTGGACTTAGAGGCTTCCTGGCACTGAGTCCTTTACAACTGTTTATCCGTCACAGCTTCCAGCGATGTTTCAGGACACAGAGTATTTTCTAAGTTAATTGGTCTCTGGTTCATTTTAGTTCCACAAATTCCTTACTATATTGCATACGGATTTCATTCATTTATGTTCCTTTCTGGACCCAAAGAATTGGGTCCAGATTAGTAGTAGACTCTGGGATAAAGAAAGCATCCATCACAGATTTGTGGAGGTGTTTTTGCTGCCCAGCAATCCTACAAGGGGCGAACACATTCCCACACAGAAAGAAACCAGCATTACTGTGAATGTTTAATATTTAAATGCAATTTGCATGAAACAATCCCAGGAGTCCCCTACCCCATGGTGGTCACTACTATACAGACAAGACATCCTGAGATGTCTTTTTAAACCATTTAAATCTTGGAAAAAATATTCGGCATGATTTTAAACTCTGTGTGTATGAGCAAAAGTTTGAAAGGCTTGCTTTGTTTTTGTTTTGGAGACATTAGAGCGACTTTGTAACTACGAAGTGCCCTCCAAAGATTAGGGTGAGAATGAGAGCCAATTGGATGGCATGCTGCTGGTGGGAATGTGAAATGGTACCACCTCTCTGGAAAACAGTACTGCAAACTGAAAGAAAAACTAAAATGTAGAATTCCCACATGATGCAGCAGCTTTATTTCTAGGCACACAGCTAAAAGGCAGCAGGGTCTCCAGGAAACAGGTACATGTCTGTGCTCATAGATGCATTATTCACAATAAATAAAATGTAAAAACATGGTGTGGTAGCACACACGTGTAATCATAGTGTGCTGGGGAGGCAGAGACATGTGGATCCCCAGGGCTTCCTGGCCTTACCTACATAGTTAGTTTGAGGCCAGTCAGAGACTCTCTCAAACAAACTGGACAGCCTAAGGAATGACAGTTGGCTTCCACATGAACATACACACACGGGCAAGCACACCCACCCACACTTCCCCTCCCACAAAGGGAACAAATTCGGACACACAGTAAAACATGAATGAACCTAGGACACTCTGCTGAATAAAATAATCCAGTCACAAAGGACAAGTAAAATTCTTGCTACACATTCATAGAGACAGAAAATAGGATGGTGGTTACCACCCCACCCCAGGGATATAGTCCCCCCCTTTTTTCAGGATTCAAAAGCACTGGAAAACTATTGAGCACCAATGTGAATGTACTTAACAATACTGAACTGGATACTTAAAAAAACTTCAGATAGCAGATTTTATATTATTTGTATAAAACTGTAGGATCACAAAATTAAAAGTCAACACACACACACTCTTAAAACTTTTAAACTTTTAAAATTTACCTTTAAGCCAGCAATCCAAAGATTCTTAAATGAGGTCATTTCCTCTAAGGACAATAGATTATTTTGTGAAATGAACGGGTGCACATGCCACAGCTTATCATGGGGTGGCTTTCAGAAAGGACACAGGCTTCAGTGACCAGTATGAGTTCTCACTCTTAACTTTGAGCTTTCAAGAGTCTAAGCTGGAATGAGATTCCCCTCCCCCACCGCAGTAAGCAGGTCTGATGTTTTGGATCAGTACGTCTCTAGGAAGTACATGCTGTCCTTGAAAAACATGACAAAAATATAACCTGTTCACTAGACACACGATTAATACTTCAGAGACAGGGTACACACAACGCAAAGGTAAGCCAATGAAGGCTTTCAGGTCTGTAAAGAACTGCAACAGTAACAAATATACTAACAGAAGAAGAGTTCAACCCGTGGGAACTGCTACTCTACGTGAATTCTTTACTCACAGAAGCACTCAAATGGATAATCAAGAGAGAACGGGAAAGCCCAACACTAACCCTTTCCTGAGTAACCAGAGATCTGCCTCACAAAGATAACACAATGGCATAGACTGATGGAGACGAAAGCTTTCTAAAGGGTTATAGCTATCCTGCTCCCATGTCATATTCTTACAAAGGCTGTCCGTGACTCCAGAGTCAGCATTTACAGTCAGGATTGAGGAAAGCAGGGGAGAGAAACCAGAGGAAGGAGAGATAAGCAGATGACGAGCACAGGATCCTTACACATCAGCACATTTCCTAGGGCCTGTGCCTCCTCCATGATCGCAGAAAACACAATCTATTTTTAAAAGATTTATTTATGATGTATACAGTATTCTGACTGCATGTATGCCTGAGCACCAGAAGAGGGCGCCAGATCTCATTACAGATAGTTGTGAGCCACCATGTGGTTGCTGGATACTGAACTCAGAACCATGGAAGAGCAGCCAATGCTCTTAACCTCTGAGCCATTTCTTCAGGCCAAGGATATTAGATAATAGGGGGACACCCAGAGAGAGTCCACACAAGATCCAGCATTTCAGCTCGGACACTAATGAGCATTAGCCTTGGGTTTAGCTAGCTACTCATTTCATTTTGAAGGAAGAGGAGGGGGAGGAAGGGAACGACATGGGACCTGATGTCAGCATTCCACACGTCATAAACCATCAGGAATGTCCCAGCCATACACCAGGACCTCTAACGCAAGAGTGGCATCAAGCGCAATGTGTTTAGAAGGATCACAGCAGGGAGGGGAAAATCTTAAGGAACAGCGAACAGGGAGGGATAGGCCACTTGCTCCTTCAGAGTAGTAACACAAACAGTCTTGTGAAGTTCTAACTACCCCTGTTCCCCAGGCACTGGAGTAAAGAGCTGGAAAAACCAACACTGCAGTGGTGGGTATTAAAACAGATACAGATACCCTCAACCATTTGTTATCTTTAAATGTGAAAACGCAGATATTTATGGTAGCCATTTAGAAATGTGATTGCTTTCAGCGACATCTGCACAGACATTCCAGAGTCAGCCCACATTTTCACAATATGTAGACCTACGACAAATAGCCAGGCATGACTCTGCTTGACAAGAAATGTAAAAGATACAGTTCTGAGCCAGCAATATGATAACTCACTAATGCTGGCAAGCAATACTGAATATTTCATCTTTAAAGATGTACAAATCTGGCAGGGTGATGGTGGTGCATACCTTTAATCCCAGCACTCAGGAGGCAGGGCAGGCAGATCTCTGTTGAGTTTGAGGCCAGCCTGGTCTACAGAGGAAGTTCTAGGACAGCCAGGGCTACACAGAAAAACCCTGTCTCAAAAACAAAAAAGAAAAGATATGCAAATCTCAGTACAGTAAGTAATTACTGTAGATGAAACTTCTTAAAGCATTATTCTATGCACATCATTTTATTGGGGACAAAAAAGAAACAGCATTTTTTTTTTGTATTTTTTCCTCCTTTACTTACCTTACTTTTATACTTAATTCAATGAGATAACTTTCCCACCAACTCTTGAAAAGACCCTAAATTCTGATTCAAGCAAACAAATGAGAAGTGGAACCACAGTTCGCTCAACCCTGTTTATTCCCTGAACCTAACATATAATGCATTAAGATTCTATGTTTTGGAATAAAGACTCATTCTTAAAATAGAAAATTCAAAAATGTTATTACTCTTATTACCAAAGAAGACAGCTGGTGTTTCCTATTTCCTTCTAGGAGAACGACTCCACTAAAGGAACACCAATTTTGTTTGGGGGAGACAGAGGCTTACTGTGTAGCATGGGCTAGCCTTGGGTTCAAAATCCTCCTGCCTCAGCCTCCTCAATGCTGGAGTTACAGGACAATGCCTCCACAAGCTGCACTTTGGGAACATTTCTCATTCCACCCTAAGGTACCACCACCGCCTGTAGCTTTTACCACTGCATATCATGAAAGCTGAACACTATGAAAGGTCATCCACCAATGGGAGAAAAAATACATTAACTATCTAAATACTTTTTTGGGGGGGAGCTGAGGATCGAACCCAGGGCCTTGCGCTTGCCTCTACTACTGAGCTAAATCCCCAACCCCTAAATACTTTTAAATTGTGTGAAGAGAGAGGGGAATTGAGACAGGGTTTCCTGCAGCTGGGCTGACCTTGAACTCCTGACTTTCCTGGCTCTGCTTCCCAAACGCTGAGATTCTAGAGGCCCACACCACACAATTTAAAATCCCTGCAAAAGGGTGACTTAGTACAGTGCCGGGAGTTCAGTGAGATGACTGATCACACTGAGTGGTAGAGAAGGCATGGAAAATGCCTAGAGGCAGAAAAACAGAAGAGGATTCTAAACACTTCGCAAGGATAACTTTTAAGGTGTCAGTACTGGGCTGTTTGCTCTTCATATCTCTCTTGTGATCAGTAGCTGGGGAAAAAAAGAGCCAAACAATGTAAATACGCTGTTCATTATGCAGAAAGTTCCTCTGATCCATTTCAGTGAGGCCAACATGCAATATCAACAGAAATTTTATGCAAAGTCTGCTCTTTTTTTTGTTTGGGTCACTGAACTAAGTGCAAACCAGCTGTTACCTAGGATAATGTGAAAACACAAAAATTCACACAGCTTTCTTCTTGTATTTGAGCTAACACAATAAGCACTTACAAACAGCACTTGCTCAGAAGGGCCATTTGTGGGGGTTCAGCTCGCACTGACATTAACGGTTTAGAACTCATACTGAAAATGTCTCTTTTTTTCAGATTAAGCCTATGTTTTCGTTTCCTTGTAAAGTATGCCATTTATTAAAAATTTTCACATCCTCACAATGCCACTCTACTAAAAATACGCAAACATGTTAGGGTCTAAGAATATTATAAATCTAAAAACTTTTAAGTGGGTATTGTAATTTGATTCCCATTTGCAAAATTCCACACGAAGTGTGCATTTTAGCAATTCTTACAGTTTTCTTTCACAAAAACAAAATGGCCTGAAACAAACTGCTTCTTTCTTCCACATCTGAATTCTTAAGTTCTGCTCTGGATCCACTGTACTCAATTTTCAATGTTCTCTCTCTCTCTCTCAAGAACTTGATTTCTGAGCTTACAGAGCATTCTAAAATGTCGTTCTTGGGCGCTTCCCTCCTCTACACATTTGTCTAGTGCTCTGTTTAGGATAGAAGTAAGCTCCAGCCACTCATTACTGTCCATGGGGAAGGATGCAAGAAATAGACACTGGGAAATGACAGACATTTGTCACAAGACAGTTTTCAAGGTACTGGAGAGTTTGGGACACAAAACCAACTACTACAATCACGTCTCACCATCATTATGTGATAAAACCAACCGCATGTCCAGGCAGATAAGCCTTACTCATGCACGAATCCTCTGAGAATACGGCTGTTTTGGAGATGAAATGTTCAGTTTCAGGAGTTTAATATGGCACCAGTCTAGGATGTGTTTACACGGCTAGTACTACACATTGTATCAACACCCACTACTGTTCCTCAATGGCATGTAAATGCGCCCTGTGCTCTTTCCTTGGTGAATAGCACGCATACAAGACTTGTTCCCCCTACGGGAGCGCTGGGCTACAAATGCAGTACATCAGAGGGCCTTTTCTTTCTCTCCTCCACCCCCTTAACCAAATATTACAAATCCCAACCACACAAACTCTGCAAAAGATGGACTTCAGCAGAGAAACTGACTGTAAATACCCTGCTCCGGGCTCACTGCCATTGGTTCAGCACATTATTAAGAAATGTAACCAGCAACTGCTACAAACTAGTCATTTGCTCCAGTCACATGTGTCCCCCCCCCCACTAGCATTTAGCTAGGCTCTGAGTCAATAAGTTTACGAAATTCCAGAGATTTCCACAGTTTCTACATTAGATGTTCAACCAAACAGGAAGATGGATCTCAATGTCATTTCAAAGATGTTCCAATACATATCATTCTTACCCATTCTTGTTGGACTTGTTTATGTGTGTAATCACAAATACACAAACGAGGTGCTCTGTTGCTAAAACTGAATCAAATTCACTCCTTGGTCTGTAGGCATGCTGAAATCCATGAATCTGAGAATTTGGAGAATAGACTATGATGCTAGAGATTCGAGGGAAGTATAACACTTTTCACCACGGCACAAAGAGGCAGGTCATACTTATGCTTACTATGAAAACTCTTCCTGCTAGTTTGTATCAAGTTGGATATAATTTCTGGGGCGGGGGGCTGTTCTCAAACTCCAGGCTACTCAGTATAGTCCCTTCTGCTTTAATGATCACATCAATTACAGGGGATGGAAAAACCTTATCTTTTTACCAGTTGATCTCACAGTGAGTCCCCAACCACTATTGCCCACCTTGAAATCTGTAGGTCATCTTAAAGCATCAAGGAAGACAGAATGCATGACCAAGATTGCTCCATGCAGGCTCAACAGAATCTCCCCAGGCACCTCCCCAAGCCATCGGGAGTGGCTTCTGTATTGTGGGATTCTTATCCCGATTTGTAGAAACTCTGTCTACTGGGTGGAAGCAGAGACTCTGAATGTCCAGAAATCTCATGCAAGATGGTCAGGGATCGGTGTTCTTTTCTATGGAGAAAGGAACTGGGTGGGATGGGTAGAGAAAAACTTATCACAAAATATCTGTAAGTCTCATCAGACATGTTACAAGCCACTGCTGTGAAGAGGAGCTAGCTGCTGTGGCCATGGGTTCTTCTTTCTTCCCCTGAATAAATGTTTTGTGAGCGGAAAGTAGCCCACAAAGCAGGCAACAGTGCTTTACAGAGCCACCTGACGCTTCAGAAACAGGCTCCTCCTAGAGGAATTAATTTCCAAGTTGATACAAACTATCAGGATGAGTGTTTCATTTGATTTGAGTGTTTCTGCCTTCCTGGTGCTGGGCTGGGAATTGAAGGTGCTCCACCATGCTCAGCCTTGATTTTTTTTTTTTTTTAAATCAGGACAACTGCTAGGGCAAATTAAAAACATTCTGTGAACTATTAGCCAAGCATAAATGTGGGCGCGCGCGCGCGCGCGCGCGCGCGCACACACACACACACACACATACGCAAACACAGCTACAACAGGTATTAATGCACAATAGATAAACTAATCTCTAGCCATGGAAAACTCCACACAGAATGTCTCCTAGGATATTCTTGGGATGGAAGTTGCAAAGCTTTGTTCTAAGGGAATCCTGACCTGGGAAATTGCACTCAGTCATCTGGCTTAATATGTCATTATTAAATAGCACAAGTTTTACCTAGTGGTAGAGGTAAATTTGGCATGCCAACTTCAGAAGCACACTGAGTTGCTTTCATGTGACACAGACCTTCTATAAATTGGAATTAAAGGCAGGGGAAATCACCCGGGGGAGCCAAGTGCTCTAGCAAAGCAAACATTGTGGGTGACACCTAGATACCATTGCTCAAGTATCTTAAGTTTGTTTCTTGTTTTTGTTTGGTTTTTTTTTTTTTAAGAAATTGTATTGCATTTAGAAAATCTGTCCCAAATTCATATTAAATAAATACCGCTGAAATTGGAAGGACACTCTAATTTTTCCCTTTGGTTCAATATAAAATAGCTATGAATTCTACCAGTGACTAGCACCATCATTGTTTGCCAAGGTGAAGAAAGAAATCCTCACAGTTATTTCCCAATTATAATTGAGGTTATGAGCTCAAGCACCATTTTTCTCCCCACAAAAAGTAAAACAAGTAACACGTGAGTTGTAAGGTTTATTATCTGATGGTATGAAAAAAAGAAAACGCCTGTTTTTAAGTGTAACGGATCCAAATTATTTTAACTATGAACATCCCTCCCACCCAGCAAAGTACTAGAACAAAGTGAGCGTCCTGACTCTGGTATTGCTCTGCATCCCTGGGTGACAGGACATCAAGGTCTCTATGCTGTGCCCACCACATGGACACTGGAAGGGCATCTCTATGGCCCGAGAAGTGCCGAGACGCGCCATATTAGACATGGTGGGAAGACAAGCAGAGTCTCAAAGCCAGCATGAGTTCAGGAAAGAAGAGGATTTTCCCCACAGCAGGGGAGACAACCAGCAAGACCCAACACGGGCCATAAGCTTCCCTTGTTACATATTGTTTAACAAGTATTTCTTAAATGAAATTAATTCCTGGAGGAGAGGTCACGGGGTATTCCTTCTCTGTGCTGCAGATTCTCTGATCAGGGTCAGTTCTCTGAAGGGAGGGGCCAGCACACACAGAGCTATTCTAGCCTCCTAGCATGTGTAAGCATGCTTTTCATTTTTAAGCTTATTCCACAAATTTAAACTTTATCTTTACTCCTTTTCAGGCAGATAAGCATAAAGCACAAAAGAGAATACATGGCAGCCTCTAGCTTGATGAGCCAATCACAGATGAATAAACCCCTTCGTTAAGAAAACCCAAGGTTTCCAACAACATATTGTATCCATACCCACCCAGCAATGAAGAAGCCCAGCTCTCTGTAAGGGCAGAGATCCAAACTGAAAGGTGCAATAAGAACGGAGAAGCCACACGACTACGACCCACACTTTCAAAGCTAGTCTTTTAGAAAAAAGCCACATTAACTCAGATAGCTTTTTTAAGTTGATACTAACCATGCTTACCAGTCAGAATGTTGTCATTCGGGCAGGGGAAGTCTTCAGAAAGTGACACCTGTGGTCTAAAAGTGTCTGTAAGTATGTGAAAAGCAATAGTATTCTGTCTGCCCCTAGATTAGCACAGAACAGTTACATTTACTGAGTCAGACAAGAAAAATGAATAAAAGAAGCTGGGATTGTCTTGACTGGCTGCCGCCTGCTGGAAATGAATCCTTACTGGGTTTGGTTTTTACAAAGTAGCACTCACAGTTCCACTACTAAGGCAAAAGCCAGAAAAACCAGTAAAAGGGTGTATGAGCAGATCAATGTAAAGCTGTTGCTCTCTGTGAAACAAAAATACCCAGCATGCATGCTTTTGATAACCCAATAGCAGCACCATCTTCATATGTCACAATGCAGCCATCATGGTGCTTGAGTGCACACAGCCCCCAAGTCATGTGCAGAAATTTGTTACTGTCATACAGTTAACAACAAACCGTTCTTCAAATCCAGCAAGGAAGAGTTTCCCAAATGCAAAAATGATTTGCAGAATCCCTCCATGATGGCAGTCCTTAGTGTGGGGTCAGCCAATGCCTGGTGTACTGTGGGGACTCAATATGTTTTCAGTGGCAGTATGAGAACATTAGAAAATAGACAAAACATGTTTTCTCAAGTTGTTGGAATCACGGCTGTCTATTTTACAATAAAGACACACTGAACAGGTGTTAGGTCACACTAGGTGAGGAAATAGAACAACAAATTACTGAAATAGAAAACCACAAAAGGAAGTGCTTCATGGGTTTTTTATTAATGCTCAAGGTTTTATCGACATAGTTCTTGGTATTTTCATAACGGTTCAGAAGTAGTTAAACATTTAAATTTGCTAAGGTGTTTGATAAACATAACGAGAATGAGGTCGTACAGCTCCCACGGCCTTTCAGACGTATGGAGAAGCATTCCTCTGGCACACAGTATCAAACACGGAAAGCTTAGAAACACATTCAACTGAAAAATTTCCTTTTGTTCTAATTTGGCACACAAGAAGTCATCTATTAAGAAACCAGACTTCAAGATCATGTCCCTACTATGTCTGGGGGAAAATGAAGCAAATAGCAGCGTGAGGATGTTTTCAGGATTCTGTTCTGAAAGCTGCCTCTGAAAGGCAACGAGATAAAACCAGGAGATGGCTCTGAACGCCTCCCCCCCCACACGCACACACCAGGAGCAACCAAATAAGAACATTAACTCATTAGCTGGGCTAGACATGTTACCAAAGAAAACCTTTAGGGAAGAATATTTGGAAAAAGATGAAACGGCCATTTAGGAGGAGGGTCCCTGGCTAAAAGTCAGAAGAAGTAACACTGACTTGAACTAGAAGGTAGAAGAAGAACATGAAAGGCTGGCACTGAGCCACCCAGGAGGGAGAGGAGGCAAATGCCTCTGCAAAGGTGAGTGGCTTGTAGCTTTAAAGCTCTCCAGACACGTGTGTTCAAGGGGCCCAGAGATATGGGAATACAGGTCAAAAAAACTCAACAAATTCTCAGACGTTTAAAATGCCCACAGCGACCATATTGCCCTCTTAGCTGTCTTTCCTCTTCCCAGGCTCTCAACTCTAAGCCTTGTGATAAAAACTGGAGACTGAATCAAAGGGGCTTTGCTGACCAAGTGAAGATCAGGATTCTGCGAACTGAGTCTCTGCAGATACCATGGAGCTCTAGCGTGGTTGATCTTCAAGGTCGGGACATAGCCCCAAAAGGTTAAAATGTCTTAAGGGAAATGACACTCAACTAATCAGGAGACAAAGGGAAAGAGAGCAGGAAGCAAAGGGAAAGCTTGAAAATGCAAACACATGTCATCCTGCCTCCACGATTCACTCCTGGACAGTTGCCAACTAGCAACGTTTGAGTGTAAGGGGAAAAAAATGTTTTGAGCGGGTGTATCATGTCTTCATGCTACTTTGGTGCAACTGGAAGAAAAAAAAAAAAGATCGAATAGCACAAAAAAACAAAAAACAAAAAAACATAAAAATAGTATATTCTCCACCTGTACAGCCCCTAGCCAGAGACAACAAAATGTTTCTCTTTACTGAGAAGATAAATATTAATGTGGAGGTAGAAAAGAAAAATAAGTTTTAAAAGAATGAAGTGTTAGGCCAGACACACTTAACTACACGGCCCAAGCCCTAGAATCTGATAGCTCCATTCTAGCAAAGAACGGATCCACACGGATCTAATTCTTCAGTCCCAAAGGAGTCATGACCTAAAGATCTTTGAAGACAGTTTTACGGAGTTTAAAGTTTGAGCCGGATTAACTTTTACTTCTGGCATGCAGGCAGTTTCCACTTTGAGAGCCATCTACGACCGTTCGACTTCTGTTGAGCATATTTCTTTGAAATAACTACAGGATTGCCTCCTTACACCGCATACTGCATATATGGGCAACAGAAGGCGGAATAGACGAGTCAGAGCTACAACCTGAAGCAATGGTCTTAAGGCAATCAAGGCTGAAGGCTTCGTGAAATAGGATAAAAGGCACAGACCAACTCAAGCGCTTAATGCTGCACCCATTTACTTCAAAACATCAATACAGACCCCCACCCCACCCCAAGTGGGTCATTTTTACCTGTCTTACAGATCCAGAGGAGGATGGGAAAAGACTTCTAGCGATCCAAGCCTTGTTCCAAATTTAAACCAAGAATCCCAAGGGAGTGAAAGGCGACTTCGGGGGGACCACTCCGTGTGGAGGGTGTGGAGGCAGGCTGCCCTCTCGGAGAGAGAGATACTGAGGGTCCCCCAGAACTAAAGTGACTATGGACACTCACGGAGTCCCAGTGACAGGCCCTACCCCAAGTTCTACGACCCGCGTGGCCGCCGGGGATCGTGCACGCCTCGAGTGTGCAAGTGAACCAGCGGCCCCGGGGGTCGACAAGAGGAGGAGGAGGGTGGCAGCCCAGGGTGCAGCCGGGAGGACCAGAGTCCGAGGCTGCAGCCCCTGCCCGCAGGACACCCCCCCTCCCCGATGCTCGCGTGGCCTCGGGGCAGCTGCGCGCAGCTGGACGCGGCCTGGACGCCCGCGCCCCACCGCTTTCCCTCTGGCCCCCCTGCGCACTCTTCTGCAACTTACTGGGGCAGCGCCCGAGACGCGCGACGGGGACGGGGACCGGCGAGTGACCGGCTGCGGTGCGCTGGGGATCCCAAGCTGCGGAAGGCTAGAGGAGCCGCCGCTACCTTCCAGGTCGGCGCAGACAGAAGCTCCCGCCGCCGCGCTGCAGAAGGCGGGCTGGGCACGTGGGCGCCCCTCTGAGTAGGGGCGGAGGGGCGGGGCGATGGGCGGAGGGGCGGGGCGAGAGGCGGGGCCGTCCCTCCCCGCCCCGCCCTCCTGCTCGCGACCCCCGCCCGGAGCGCGTGCCGCGGCCGCGCGCCGGAGCCCCAGGAAGGCGGTGTCCGGCTCCGCGCCTCTGTATGGCCAGGGCCAGGGCCAGGGCCAGGGCGCGCGCACCACGTGGTGCTGGGCTGGGTGGGTGGGCGTGGGTCGGAAAGGCAGGGCTTGGCAGGGGCGAGGAAAATGCCCCCCTTTGCCTTGGCAGGACCCAATCGCAGGGGCATTTCTGAAGCTTCTTGGAAGCAGGGTTTTTGTCTCTTTTTCATGGAGAATTGGGAACATACAAGCAATGGTACCTCTAAGGAGATCAAAACTTGGAGACCTGTGAATAGGCAGGCAGTCATGGTTATTTGGGGGTGGGTTTTAAGAAAACGATAGTTGGTATTTCCTAGCCAGCAAAAGCAGAAGTTACACAATCAAGGTTTCTCATTCCCTGCTATTTTGTTTACTTTAGGAATTTCTGATAAGATTAAAGTTACAATGTGAAACTTTCTTGTAACAGAAAACGAAGCAGAACATTGGCCCAGAATTGAGTATCACTGTATATTTTTATGGTTTTGGTAGGAAAGGCTACCCTTTTCAGCTTACATTGTGGTGAAGGGCTCTTTATTCAACTGCTACTAATGATGTTAGCCACGTGCCCATTCATGTGATGCAGTACATAAATTTAATTGAGTGCACACAATTTCTGTTACCATCTTCAGAGGCTGTGTATCCAATGAAGTTAACCATGGTTCTCAGTGAAGAATTCCAAGTCTAGAGAGCATAGTGAGTACGAGGGAACTGATAAAGTAAAAGTGCTAAGCAATAAAAGCCAGCAGCATAGAACTCTGCCATTTTATCACAGATTCTCCATTCAAACTGTCCTTAGTGACATCGAGTGAATCAATACACAAGGACACTAACAGCAAATATCTATTCAAACTCATTCCCACACTTCTCAAGCCTCATGATGCCTTGCTGATTTTATAAGGACAATGGATCTATTATTTTAAAAAATCACGTATATATGTATTTTTAAATAGAAGGTTTTGTGGCTATCATTCTGTAATGGATAGTCATGCTGAGTTACTTTAACCTCAGAACAAGGTTGATTTTTGACTCTAGGTAGGTTGGGATCAGAGCAAGGACCCTGCTGCCTTAGAGCAGGACTGAAGCGCTGGCCCTAACAAGCCCTGGATGCAATCTATCTTAGGGTCATATGACATGACTATAGAGAATTCCACTCTGAGATGATATTGTGTTCCCCAATATATTGTGTACCCTAATAAACTTATCTGGGGCCAGAGAACAGAACAGCCACTAGATAGACATTGAGGCCAGAAAATGGTGGCACACACACCTTTAATCTTAACATTCTGGAGGCAGAGATCCATTCAGATCTCTGTGAGTTCAAAGCCACACTGGAAATAGCCAAGCATGGTGACACATGCCTTTAATCCCAGGAAGTGATGGCAGGAAGCAGAAAGGTATATAAGGCGTGAGGACCAGGAACTAGAGCCCCAGTTAAGCTTTTAGGCTTTTAGCAGCAGTTCAACTGAGATCAATTCGGATGAGGACACAGAGGCTTCCAGTTTGAGGAAACAGGATCAGCTGAGGCAGTGGAGAAGTGAGGTTGGCTGTGGCTTGTTCTCTGATCTTTCAGTGTTCACCCCAATATCTGGCTCCTGGGTTTGTTTTTATTAATAAGACCTTTTAAGATTCGCGTTACACCACTCTTTAATTTGAAGACTCAGACCTTCAGGAGTTTGACCCTTAGTAACCTGAGTTTCTTGCACAGAGTCCCAGGAGGAAAAAACACAACCAACTTGCCCTGAAGAACTATTTCTCAGTAAAATAATAAGGTCTTTGCCTATTCATCCAAATAGGAGACCTACATAGATATCCCATCAGATAAAACCCAAACAACCAAGATGGTAGAGCATTGAAATACTGCCTTAGTGCCTAAGAAGAACCCCTCCTCCCATGAATATAGCCCCTTGGAGTGACTCTGAGCAGTCACTTTCTCTCTATTACCTTGCCTGCTGCACTGTTTTTAATTTTAAGGCTGGGTCTCAAGTAATCTAGACTTGCCTGGAACTCATTGTGTAGCCAAAGATGACCTTGTCCTCACCCCAAGTGTCTGGATAATAGGACTATGTTACTACAGATTCTTCACACTGCCTTTGAATTACTGTCCTGTCACCTCCATTTCTGAGCATGGAAGTATCTATTTTAACATTTAGGACATCATTCATCCATATATTTTCATTTAAGTTCATTATGGTATCTAAATGTATACTTAGAGATTATGTTGCAACACAACAAGTTGGAACAAAGTGATGTATTATATAGAAATTGCCAATTGTGACAGAATACCAATGATTGAGTCAATGTGATTTTGATATTTCCTGAAGCATGAATGTACTGTGTCTACGTGGAACTAATCAGAGCTATTTCTCTGTGAGACAAAAAAGTAAGCAAGTCCTTGACAACAAATTTCTAGCACATCGGCTAAGAAGTTTGGCACACTAATCTTTAATGTCATATATAAACCAACATCATAATTCCTGTGTGACGTTATTGATTAACCTTGAGTCTTGCACTATAGCTTTGGTTATTTCTCAACTTGCTAAAGATTTATGGACATAGAAAGAATGGGATCCACAGATCTAGTGCTAGACGCCAATATGGACTATGGCACTGATACAAAAAAATAGAGCAGGAGTTTTTGAAAACA